>NW_015784847.1:0-1518 GCF_001515625.1 Sinocyclocheilus rhinocerous | reverse complement strand
TAAATTGTGAATGAAAGATTATGTGTTTGACATGTCCTTGCAGAAACCACTATGTTTATGTTATTATTATGCAATACGTGTGACGTGTGGTCTAATGGTAGGCCTAAGTTATATAGTTTTTTTAAGCAAATCAAAAAAGCTGTTTAGATGTCATTGTGTTTTGCAAGCTATCTGAGAATGACTGGAATGGTAGTTTGCTATTTCACACATTTCTGAGTGATCTGAAAAAGCCTTTACCACATCTGTGTACACACGACAAGCAACCACCATTATTTGAGTATGTGGCAATACCCCAACTGTGTAATATGTCAAGATTCTGTATAGTTTTGTTATTGAAAATGGAAATGTCATTCTAGAAACTCTTATGACAAAACAGGAAAATAACTGAAAGTCAGGGGCTGGTTGCATAAACTGTTTTTTTCTTCAATACTGGTCATAACTTTTTTTAATTCACATAACTTTAACTGTTAATGTAAACATACAGTACAGTTTCAAAAAGAAAGATTGGTCTAATCTGAATCTAAAAAATTGGCTAGTTGGTGAAACTGGTTCTTAAGACAGTCTTTACATAGTTGCTATGTTTTTGCAACTGGCCCCAGGACTTTATTGCAGTTCAGTATGATTCACTAAAGACATTAAAGTAGAACACAGTAAATAATAGGACGATCAAGTACAGAAAAACATGAAGTACAATGTCAGATGTGTAACAACTGCAGAAAATGAACATGTGAAGTGCATTTGGGCATGTTCATTATTCATAATGTATGTTGTCAGTAGTATTCTTGATTTTGATGCTTGAAAATTTGAAGTACAGTTGTGTGTCCTTTAAGGATTGTAATATCAATTGATCTGAATGATTGCATCCAAAATATTTTTACATGTAAAACAGATTGTAAAACAGACATTCTCAAAAGTTCTCAGGCTAACATTCTGGTAAGGTTCTCTCAAAGATGAGCAAATGTTCTTCCAGTAACGTTAATAAAATGAAAAACACAAGCTCAAAACATAAGCACAAAAACATGCATTAATACATTTTTCCTGTAATGTTTTAGTTGGAAGTTCATCTAACATTTAAACAATGTTAAAAGAACATTTAAAACTTATGTTTTGATAATGCTTGCAGAATAAAATGGACCATTAACATTAACTTTCACATTTGTATAACCAAGAAAAACTTTTTTATTTGTATAACCAATAAAAAACAGGACATTTTGAACAAAGTTTTCACTTATTGAAAACATTAGTAAAACGTTAGGACATAGTTTTGTTAGCTGGGCACTAATGTCGTTCAGATAGCCTATATCACCACTAACTTGAGGATGTTAAAGTGGAACTGGAGTCAGTGTGTAACTACTCTGAGAAAGTGTTGATCGATTTTGACATGTGAATTAAGTTCCTACATTTGTCTTAACTTTATTTGCTCCTGTAGAAAGAACGACACAACCGGGAATTGCCGCGCATCGCAACTGTCCATTTTTACTGGAATCGGGGATAAATAATTCTGTTCGACTGTCCCGA
>NW_015784846.1:0-1518 GCF_001515625.1 Sinocyclocheilus rhinocerous | reverse complement strand
CAAGAAAAAAATATCGTCTTATATTCGGGACAATACGGTACATATCATTTCAGAAAAACAGCAGACAGGGCCCAGAATTACTGGAATTGAAATATAACATGGTTTGGATTGAGCTGAACTGAACTGATTTTTACTGATGCAGCGACACAAACGATTTAAACCAAGATATGCAAATGTCTTCACAAAAAATTATTAGATTTGGTAGGGTTACACTGGGCTAGGGCTACAGTGACAAAAATTGGTGTAGGATTTAGTTTAGTTTAGAAAAATTTTCACACCAAAATTGCTAGTAAATTTCACAACTAATTACAAAAAAGGCAAGTAACATTGAATTAAAGACAAAATTTTGAATGCGAAAGACTAAAATAATACATTATTGTATAACAGTCCAATAATCTTAGAAAATTATTTTTTTACAGTGTAACTTGAGATCTGTAAAAAATTTTCTGGAACCTGGTATGGATCGAATTCAATGATCAACGTTTCTTTTCTTCTTTTTTTTTCTTGTTATCTCTGTTCTTGTGTTTTTATATTCACTGACATTACTTTGCCCTCTGATGGTCATAAATGTGGTGGATGAGCGGAAAAGTTATGCAACTTAATCAGATATATACAGTTGCCTACACAGAATTACATGTGGCGAGACAAATGTAGAAAATTGCTCACACTAAGCCACCAATATGAGAAACAATGGCACCCGTTTATGGTTTACGTGACAGGTGCAATTTCACCAAGAGACTGGCTCATCTCATCGGCAATATGATACTGTCAGTGACACAATGACCTGCACTGCAAGGAAAAAATCTGTTAATAAATTCTATTATCGTAGGAACAAAATGTATGCATAATAATGTGACAAATAATTCAAAACAGCTGCATGGCCAGTAAGAAATATTTATGTCAGAAAATTCTTACGGCAGGTGATAAAATGTCAATTCTGGAGCTTGTCGGCATAGCATGGGTCTTTTGTTTAAATATTGCATTATTTACACATTTGCATCATCTGTCAACAAAACAAAACAGCTCAGCAAGAATGCGTTCATTGGTTTGATACGTCCTTTATTCCATGAACAAAGTGTTCTAAAAATAGCCACCTGTATTTCCAGATGAGATGCTGCTGAAATCTAGGACGCTCTCAACATAACATGGGAAAATACATTCCTCCTCCACACCAGGAAGCTTTTGTTTTGGTTTGGCAAGAAGATAAAAAGCTCATTCTTAATGTAAAACTGCCCCTTCAAAACAGGTTGTGGACTACATGTATTTCATAGTCAACTTCCTCTGGATCAAAGAGAGCGAGTTAGTTAGCGCTCACTCTACAGGAAGGTGGCCATTATTCTGACCAGCTGATAAGAGCCAAATGTAAACTAACTGGCCACACAAGTTCATCTCATTACAGTATATCTACTGTACACATACATGCCCTCACAAGGCAACAGTTTTCTAACAGTGCCTTGTAGAGGGAAATCATAAAGTATTCTGTTGTTAAAGACCCATGATAATTTGAGCTCTTCACAA
>NW_015784845.1:0-1514 GCF_001515625.1 Sinocyclocheilus rhinocerous | reverse complement strand
ACTAAAAAAATGAATAGCGTTGTTAACCTAGTTAAAAACCTAGTGGGAACACAAGCATCCAGCCATTGTCTTTTCAGCAAGGTTTCTTGGCAAGCTGCATGTGTTGTGAACTTGTTTATATGCCTTGTTTGCACATAAAGTGATGTACATATATACTGTGAATAGTATAATAATTTCTGAATTGAAGCGCATTGCTTGTCTATCCTCATTTTTCAGCTGTGATGGGGGAATATGAGCCAAAGATTGAAGTCCAGTTTGAAAAAATGCTCCACGTTGCCAAAGGATCATCGGTTCGACTGGAGTGTTTCGCTTTAGGAAAGTAGGTCTCTACTTTACTAACAGATGGACTCCTTGCCTCCAGAGGGTTGCGTTGCTAACTGGGGATTGCCACACTTGGCACATAGTACATCTTAGCAGTTTATTTAAGAGAAATGTCTCAGAAATATACAGGATCATTTAATCTTAGTGAAGTACTAGGAAACAGATGGAGAGGGGAAGGCATTATTTTTTAAAACAGCTGTAGACTGTGATCTAGGTGTGGGACAGAGTTCTGGCCTTGGATTGTCCACAGGTAATGTGCTAAGGGATGCTGGGATACTGGAGGGCTATCAAACACAAAACAGATAGGCTGTCAGGCCATTTTTTTATTTTACTTTAGTCATTATTTAGTAATTTATGAATTTAATAAAGCTACCGTTCAAGTGTTTGTTATGTTATTGAAAGTATCTTATGCTCACTAAAGGTGCATTTGTTTGATTAAAATACTTTAAAATGGTAATATTATGAAAAATTATTACAATTAAAAATAACTAATTTCTATTTGAATATATTTTAAAATGTATTCCTGTGATGGTAAGTAAGAGTTTTCAGCAGCCATTACTCCAGTGATCCTTCAGAAATCATTTTGTGATTTGGTGCTCAAGCAACATTTCTTCTTATTATCAATGTTGAAAACAGATGTGCGATTTAATACTTTTATGGAAACAGCATTTATTTGAATTAGAAATCTTTTGTAACAGTATAAATGTCTTTAGTGTCACTTTTAATCAATTAATTAATGCGTCCTTGGTAAATAAAAGTATTCATATATTTATTTTTCTTAAAAAAAAAAAAATCTTACTGAACCAAAACATTTGAATGGTAGTGTATTTAAATACTCATTTAATCAATGGCTCAAAAAAACTTAAATTACCCTAAATGTTTAATAAACATTAAACATACATGCAAGCGACTGGAGAATACGTCAAACTTGAATTGTAATTGTGCAGAAATGGTATCAGAGTATCATGTTGACTAACTAGTAACATGATCTGCTTTGATGAATCATGTTAAGCCTCCATATATCATCTTTGCACAGTGTGATACTAATATGGTCTCTTTTCTTGACTTTTCTCAGTCCAGTGCCTTCTATTTCCTGGAAGAGAGCGGACGGAAGCCCCTTCCCAGGAAAAATGAAGATAAATCACTCAAATGGTGTCCTAGAGATCCCATATTTCCGTCCAGAGGATTCTGGA
>NW_015784844.1:0-1517 GCF_001515625.1 Sinocyclocheilus rhinocerous | reverse complement strand
GACAGTAGAGGACAGGAGAGAGCGGGAACCAGAACTCCACCCGGAACCCCAACAATAAACTGCGATGAGCCAGGTAAGAGAACAATACATAAAACAATACAATAACAGCTAAACTAATATATCCATGTGGAGTGGAATTTTGGTCTAATAGGATTTCACTGTGGATGGGGCTGCCACTCTAAGCAATCAAACTTACAAATTGTTATTGGTGAATGATAAAACAGCTAATAAAATCCCATAAACTTACCTTACAAGCCATATATACAGACCAGAATACTATAGTAGAATACCACTGTAGCACCAGCTTTCACATTGGGCAACAAGTGTTTGAAATGCACCATGCTGTTGTTTGTCAATTATAGGCTTTCTAATTTGCGAAGTAGTTTCACATCATGTGTAAGCAATCACTCTAATTTGTAGCAGAGCTCACAGAGTCCGGTCTGCCCTGTGTTCATCCAGATCACAGAGCAGGAGGAAAATATGAGCAGCAAGTTTGGTCCAATGAATGTGTCCTCTTCTCACCATAGTTAGAAATGCCTCCTATTTCATCTCACTGTTTTGTAGCCAAAAATGACACTGACAAAGAAGGAAAGATGCTTTGGAACTCTCATTTGATTATTTAATTAGATTATATGAATCAGAAAACATATAGAAAATACACTAGTATGTAGTTCTTAGTGGATGTCAGAGGTTTAGATTATTATTTTATATATTTCTTAATTATATAATTAACATTAACAACAATCATTAAAATATTAGATTATTTATAAATAAATTTAATTATAAAAATTGTTTAATTATTTTAAATTATTTAAAAATATATTTATTCATCATTACCATCATCATCATAAAATCAATTCAGTAGTTTAAAATGTTAAAATATCTTTAAAATACTTTTTTTCATGCTGGATTAGTCATTAGCAATTTTCATTGTTTACTTGATTAATCTCTTATTGGTTATGGATAAATATCCCCATATTGTGCAGTAATATGTTCCTGGTTTCCCCTCTGACACCCAGTGCCTCCCGTCCAGCGTCCAGAGACCGTCTGTGAGCGCTGGAGAGCCAGTCTGTTGCAGCAATATGGAGGCCAGCCAGGTTCTCACCATTATCTACCTCAGTGTGACTCTGCCGGGGAGTTCAACCCAGTTCAGTGCTACGGAGACAGCAGCTACTGCTGGTGTGTGGACCAAAACGGACAGGAAGTACCAGGAACCCGCTCACACGATGCTGTGAAACCTGCCTGTGAGTGTCGCTTGCGGTGAAACCCACAGTTTCCTCATGAAAAAAACACTGGTTAAATGGTTCAGTGCTTGGACATTTAATTTAATTTAATTTAATTTTTATTTTTTCAAGTTTACATTCAGAATAAGGGCCAACAGAATGATTTGTTTTTCCAAGCTAAACTGATCTGTTAACTTTTAGGTATACCTACTGTGGCCCCTCCCACCATGCACCCTCTGCCACGCCCAGATGTGACCCCGCCTCCATCAGGCACGTCCCTGCTCTATGCCCAGG
>NW_015784843.1:0-1518 GCF_001515625.1 Sinocyclocheilus rhinocerous | reverse complement strand
TTTTCCCCATAGATGATTCACATCTAAAGCAATCTATGCACTGTCACACTTGATAGGCTACTGACTGAAAGATATAATTTCAGAAAAAAATAATGAATAGTTAACGGCTAAAATGCAAGTAAGAACATTACATGACATATTTATTTTATTTTTAACCCTTTTTTATTTTTTATTTGTGATCAAACAGTAGAACATGGCGCTGGCAACGCCACGATTATGGGTTTGATTCCCAGGGAATGTATGAACTAATAAAATGTATGAATGCAATGTAAACCACCATGGATTTATGTGCAGAAGGTGGAGGGGAAAAAAAGTTATTCGCTGAAAATGTTTATCTACATTACATAAAGATTTGGATGTCAACCCCCCTCTAGTGGCTTTTTTAATATTACAACCTGCACTGAAACCAATGCTGCAACTGCATTACAAAGACATTTATAAAGTATGTGTCCAATCGTCCATGCAGTATGCAGAAATTGCATATTTGCATCAGTTTACTGTAATTAAATTTACCATTAATGTCTCAAGAATAGCTTAAACAAGATATTTAGTACAGTGAATACTTAGTATTCAACTCTTTAGTAATGTGTGAGTGAATTTACACATGCCGTTTCAAGAAAAGTGAAAGTGTTGTGTGAACTGTCAAAATGTGTGTGGAGAATGAGAGGGCGCGAAAAAAAGGACAGCTGAAAAACTTGTTTACATGTAGAAAGGTCAGTGACAGCACAAGTCTTCAGACTCACTGTATCAAAACAAGCCAAGAATGAAATCCGCTTAATCACCACCCATTTGCCAAGTTTTAGGCCAGAACGTCTAACAAAATCTCTTAAAAACATGTTTATGCAATTAGATATTCTAATGTGCGTACCTCACGCTTCTCGCAATGCTCGTATCCTTTCATCGGAACCTTTTCTGCACAAGCACATAAACACATGCATGTAAAGATGCATCGCTAGATTTTCTTAAGTAGAAAAACATGCCTTAGGGTGTTGCAATGATACATGGTCTTGCTTGTGTTGCTTTGTGGATTGCTAGGTGACCCCAGAACAAATATCCCACCACCAAGTTGAGATAAATATGGCTCGCTCAATGCAAATCTATAGGATTTTTTGTTTTGTTTTTGTAAGTATGAGCAACAGTAGCAAACACCACTAACTGCATATTATACACTATAGTAAATCATTTAACACAGATATATACTATAATTGACTGATAATGTTAAATACACCCAACACTTTGACATTACATCGCAGGAACGGTCTATCTATAGATGTGCTGACAGGCCGTATCCCATGGCTCCACCTTGAAGTGTTTTTGTTGACTGGATACAGTCCTTAACACTCATTAAAGACTCTCATATCCATAATTAGTAAATATGTGTAGATTAGCCTCTTGCATATAGAAGATGCATTGGATTGTGATCATTTTAACACTTAATAAAACATATTTGACCTCATCTCCTCTTCTGAGGTATCTAAACAGCTGGAAAACCTAATCTGAGCCCTATATCCCTGCAGG
>NW_015784842.1:0-1517 GCF_001515625.1 Sinocyclocheilus rhinocerous | reverse complement strand
ATCTCAACTCATCTTAATTGCACAAAACAACACCGATTCTATATTTCTCAAACTGCATCTAAACAAACAGGAAAAGCAAACATGAAGCTCAATGCAAATGTGCAGTTACTGAATAATACACAATTTGAACTTACTTTTACTTGGGTAAAGTTGTTTTTGCCAGTGATCTGCAGTCCTTCACTGGAGTTTCACAAGTAGTTGATGCTCCGAACATGCTCTGACCACTTCAGAAGGTTTGATTAGTTTTGATCAGTAACCACAAAGAACAGAAAGAAATAGTTACAGTATAAGGGTCAAACATGCATTAATGGCATACAAAAAATAACAGTGTTAAACATATTGAAATAATTGACTCAAATAACTTTGACAGCCCTAACTATAATGCATTTGTGTTTATTCTGATAAAATATGTCATACGACACGTTCAGAAACAATGTCACAATCAGCTTGTCCAATTATGCTGTATATCTTGTTAGGCTCCAAGCATGAACACGACATGAAAGTGCTCTGCCTCTTTGACGAAGGGTTCATAGTGTAACGCTCAGGTATTTACCTCATTAAGACAAGAGATGAAACGGTGTCTTCAAATGACAGATTGTTGTGTCTGTAAAGGGGAAAAAATACAAGACATAAAGAATGACTCATGCTCTGTGACCTCACATTCAAAGTTGTTGTTTTTTTTTAAATCATTTTCATTTACTTTCAAGTGCTGCACTTCAGTGACTGATTACAACAGAGAGAGCAGGTGGGAAAAAAGTTTTAAAAAATTGCACAAACATGTTTTTGGGAAAACATGTATAAGCAAATATCAGTTAATAAAAAAAGAAACTTAAAAAATGGTAAAATGGCACAGCGGTAACCTAATAATGCAGTCTGCAAATGCAGTCAAAATGAAATTACATTTAACAAAAAATAAAATTAAAAAGATGTATTAAAATGTATAGGGGAAGTATATTCAACAAGACACTTTTACAATAATAATGTTAAAATTATGATTATGATGAAAACAAATTGTTATCAATGCATTATGGTTCATAGGAGGCTCAACTTTAGATCATTATTAGATTATTTAACCACCTGTATAATTATGGTTGTTAGAGTAAGTTGGTATATTAACATTATATAAGGTAATGATGTAAACAGTTAAATATGCATGAATTATTTTTTCTAAAATTCCTTAAATATTATGAATACATTGAGTTTCTTGCATATTTGACTGTAATTCTACAGTATTTCTTTACAGTGTATGAAACATTTTAAAAGGTTATCAGGGAGGTAGAAAGCACAAGTGAAGGGAAAGAGGGAATAACAGAAAACTGTCCTCCCTGGTTTTTTGCAAGGGGATTCTTTGAAATTCTATTAGGGTCGTTCGGCCTCCCTGAAAGCAAGCACCGCAGGCGTAAATATCTCCGCTGCCCAGATCCCCACCCTAGGGGCGCAGAATGAAAGGGGGTGTCCCAGGAAGGCAAACTGAATTTTTCATCAGAACGCCATCGCTCATCAAAATTTCATCCGGC
>NW_015784841.1:0-1517 GCF_001515625.1 Sinocyclocheilus rhinocerous | reverse complement strand
CAAAAAATACTGGACGTTCTGATTGGTCACGGGATCCACGCCAAAAGCCTCCTTGTACTCCAGCACTCCCTGTGCCATGGTGGGCACCACATTGTTGTGTCTGTTCCTGACATTGATCAGCGTTTCTGTGAATCTGAGAGACATGCCATCCAGTTAAACACACTATTAGAGGTCACTTAGAGCAGGCTGCAGCCAAGTTAAACTAAATGTGTTACATTCATGAAGGACTTCGGATTTCTCAGAATGCTCCTGAATACTGTACTTACTTAGTTAGGATGTTTTTATCATCAGGGTCTTTCTCCAAAAAGTCAACAAGCTCCATCAGACTCTGCGCATACCTGTTTTTGAGAGTAAACAAACAGTCAGGGTTTATTTTTAGGCTGGCTTATATACAACTCATAAATGTGATTTATTAATTGATTAATAAATTAACTGTATATTCCATTTCAGTTTTCAACTAAATGAAAACTTTAATTTCGGTTTCAGAGTTTTGCTTTAAAAAAATCATTTAGGTGCATCACTATATCTAAATGAAACAATACTGAATTAAATCGAATGAGATCAGAATCAAATTGCATTGAAAACATGTGAATCAAATTGAATTGTGCACCAATACCCAGCTCTATTTGAAACACAGCCATAATGCACCGCACACATTATGTAATACTGTGCATTGTTTCCTTTGAACAACAAAGCCAATATAGTTGTTTGTCTGAATGGCTAAAGGAGGTGCAAAGCACTGACAGGTATTTACTCTAAACACGGATCCAATTCTTATCACTGCTTTCCCAAAGCTGAATGGTAATTAAAAAGCTTTGCATGGATAATTTAATGGTTAGAGTAAATCATGACCCCCATGTGACAGTTGGCAAGGGAGACGTGTTGCATGGAGAACAATAGTCGTACATGTTACACAATGAACGCACTGTACTAGCTAAAATCCTAAATCTGAATGACAGTGTTCTATGTCAGTGTGCCGCATTGTCAAAGAGGACTTGTTTACACTGAGACCTCTAGGAAGGTTGCAGCGCACACTTGTTTGTGTACAGTGTCTTATGATATCTGACACCACATAACATTTTGATGAACACATTTGAAAGTTACATATAGTTCACGTTTTGATCTCAGCATGATTCTAGAGATTCTTGAGTTTTGAGGACAAGGACCCTGAAACAAACAGACTATCACATATGAAGTTATAAAAATATTTTTTTACAACAACAAATCTGTTTCATACAGGAAAGACCAAGGGCAATTGTAGCATTTTGTACATTGTCCATTATAACGCACAAACTATTACAAATCTACCTTTTATTTGCTCTCCAACTTAGAAGGTCCTTATCGAAAAGCCTTCATGGTCACCTTTCGTTTGAAGTCATGTGCTGAAACTATGTCATATGAGTTGTAAAAAGTTAAGAGAGAGTCTAGAGTAGGCTGAAATTCACCACAGTGGAGCATATGGCACTTCAGGCAGTCTAGAACAGCATGTCAGCTGTGGATCTCACCAGCTATGAAGC
>NW_015784840.1:0-1517 GCF_001515625.1 Sinocyclocheilus rhinocerous | reverse complement strand
AAAGGAAATTATATATTTGTTTATTAAAATGGTAAAATGTATACAAAACGCTGTGCAAATATGATGAACTACACAACTACATTCTACAATTGTCACTTAACTTAAGCAGTTTTTCTTATATGCAGCACTATGAAAAAGAGCAGTAAAAAACAAACAGCAGTTTTTATTTACATTTTTTCAATTTTATCAAATCAAACAAAAAGGCAAGGCCCAAGAGTCAAGACAGCACTAAACAAGAATGCACTGAAATAAATATTTTTACATTGAAAAATAGATCTTTTATATATGTGGTTCTAAAAGTATAAATAAAAGGGTCTGCTTTCACGTCGCATAACTGATGATCTCAGCCTGTCGTTCGCACGTCACTCAAGATTGTGTTCCAATCAGAGACTGCGATAATCCCTACGTAGCGGTGGAAGGCGGGGCTTATGGAGAGCGCTCTGAACGCTGTGAGCTTGCGCGCATGTTCTGCACCGTCTGAACCCGGTTCGAGGAGGCAGCGTTTAGTTTTCTTCATCTTTTCTGCTCGAAATGGCATCGGCGGAGGATGTCGGAGCGAAAAGGCAAATGTTTTATGAAATCGAGTGCGTTATAGACGATTGCGATACTGAAGTTGGATACAAACCCCTGTCAGACAGCGACGAGCTCGACGATTCGGCGGAGGAGGAGGAACCGCGGGAAGAAGAGTGAGTAATACGTCATGTGTAGTGTTTTTACCTGTTGTGGGGTAGAAAATGTTACTTTTACTGCTTAATGCAGAATGCAATTCTTAAAGTTAGATGGGAAAAACAGTGCTTGCAAGACACCAAGCATAGTGTGAAAAATAGAGTAAATAACTCCATATAATCTAAACTAATACACTAATATATGAATCAGTTTAAAACATATCTATCTATGGAGAGAGAGAGAGAGAGAAAGAGTTACATTATAACAGTTTTTCTCGTCTGCGAAATGGGCAAAAATTGGAATGACGTCATCTTGCACTCAGGGGCGTATCCATATTTTGCTCCAATTAAATGTATAGGAATGTCCAGTCCTCTAAATATTGTGACATAAACTAAAGGCTATTGGATATTCTTA
Organism: Sinocyclocheilus rhinocerous; assembly: GCF_001515625.1. Lineage (NCBI taxonomy): Eukaryota > Metazoa > Chordata > Actinopteri > Cypriniformes > Cyprinidae > Sinocyclocheilus > Sinocyclocheilus rhinocerous. The sequence goes on along the minus strand of NW_015784840.1, from coordinate 437 downwards.
AAAAAGGGACGTGCCTTGATGCACCCCATTCCAAACTGTTAAAAACTGCTATACTTATACAGGCAACTATGTATAATTGGGAAAAGATGCAATGGTCATCTGTGCCCAAGAAAGTCTATAATACATGGAGAAAGCAGTCAGTTTCTCTATTAATTATAGTCAACAAAAGGGTCTGACACTGGTGAAGCATCGTTGCTATGCAACAAAAACAGCAATCTGCTATGGGAACTGTGCATGTATATGCTGTTTGCAAAAAATGCACAGCTTTTAAAGGGGAAAGGTGCTTCTTGCTGCCAAATGGTATGGTTATAGCATTGTTAACGAGTCAAAATGTGACCCTTTTTTTTCTATGCCAGACATAGTGCAGATAATCAGCAGAATGCATTCTCTTCTTTTATGATAAATTAAAATTATTGCCAGACAGGGAGCATTTTCTA
>NW_015784839.1:0-1516 GCF_001515625.1 Sinocyclocheilus rhinocerous | reverse complement strand
TGTAATTAAAATATATATATATATTATTCTTATTATTTAGACACACTGGCTAATAATAATGATGATAATAATAGTAATAATAATAATAATAATGAACAAAATTTATATTAAATATGTAATACTTGCGTTTGAAAATCCCTTAATAAATGCATTGACAGATGACGGTGGAAAACCTGAAGACGGAGAATGACCAGCTGAAGACGGTTGGCCCCTCCTCCAGACCTCCGAGCTCCACCTCCCAGTCCTCTGGGCTCGGTTCATTGGGCGTCTCATCACCACAGCAATCGGTGTCATCTTTCGGCAAGGGACAAACTGAGCCTTACCCAGGTCACACATTTACACAGAGATTTCACATCCAGACACTCTTGAATTCTACACTTTCTCACTTTAGTTTCTGTTCGTCTCTCACAGATGTCTTTCAAAGCCCCACCACAACTTTGCAGAAGGATGAAAGTCTCGTCAGAGTGTTGGTTCGCATACCCAATCAGCACCTATTTAAAGACGTGAGTGTTTTACACAAGCATCTTCATCCTGATGAATCAGCTGATCATATATTGTACATCATAAAACGGATATTTCTGATTCTGAATTCTGACTGGACGGGCCACATACTATACAGAATACTATTATGCATTTACACACCAATGTTATTTACAATTGTCATTGTATTATTTTTATTCTGTATATTATATTTTCTATATATAGAAGCCTATTTATAAATATTTTGAATTAGCTTTTATTTTTATATTTTTCATTTTAATTTTAGTTAAAGTTTTAGTAATTTCGATATGTGCTTTGACATTTTTATTGGTTTGTTTTTTATAAAATTTTAATTTATTTTTATTTCAGTTGAAATTATGTAGTACTCCAACTTAAACTTATTTTATTTCAGTTACTTGTCAAGACTATATTTTTGTTTAAGTTTTTACGTTTTTTTAATCTATTCTTTGTTTTATTTTATTTCAGCTAACAAAAACAATTATTATTAAATGTAACCATTTTATATATTTAATTTATATTGTTGTTTGTTATATTTTTTATATTTTAAAATAATGTTTAATAAAATAAAGAAAATATTAATATTTGTAATAATATTGAATTAATATTTTTTATATTTAAAAATTCTAATTAAATATTGAATGTAATTATTTATATAAATATGTTGTTTTTACAACTATAAACAACCTTCTGATTTGCTGTAACTTTTGAAAATCAAATGTCTCATTGATAGGAGGTGAAACAGCTGGAGTTTTTCATAGGCACGGTTAAAATCAGCGGACGGACAGACTGGTTTGCTCTGGACTCTGCAGTTATCCAGGCTTTTAAAGTGAGTGCCGTCTGCAGTCTTCTGAGGGACAGAAACATCCACACATTTAGACCCGAAATCAAACGTCTGAAATGCTTTGAGAATGTGTAAAGCTCTTCTCCTGTCACCGTGTGTCTGTAGGAGTATTTAGCGGTGGTGGACCCCGGCTCCAGTCTCGGTCTCTCTCAGGACTCCATCTACAGCTACAGC
>NW_015784838.1:0-1517 GCF_001515625.1 Sinocyclocheilus rhinocerous | reverse complement strand
TTTTTTTAAATCAGGCTCCTGTGAAAATATCATTTTTTTAAAATAAGGCATTCAATAACTGACTAATAACCTTTTCTTTGCCATTCAAGTGAATTTACTGAATCTAAAAATAGGAACCTCTTAAAATGCTCATTTTCATGTATGGTGTGCAAATACTCTTAAACTAGACTGAATTTTGAACAGTTTTGCTGAAGGGTTTTTTGGAAGGTCACACAAAATCTGCTTGTGTTTGACAAAGATGGTACTCTGTTGCATTTATGCATCAACTATTTGTGGTTTGACATCAGCAGGTTTGCTGAACATCTTAAAGAGGGAAATCATAACAGGAATATTTAGAGGAATGGGCTCTTTGTTGTGTGTATGTCCATTAAAAAGCTGCACCCTGGAAAATGCACATCGTCATGTAAACTATTTTTTCCACATAACACTTTTTACTGTTGCTAAATAAAAGGTTTTCTGAAAATGAAGATTTGTTTGTGTTTAAATGTAAATTATACTGTATGTATAACTCTTATGAAAGCATGCCTGGTCCTATTTCACCCTTTTGAGAAATCACATTTTGCATTTAAAAAAGCTGGACTATGAAGAGGCACGACAGTAAAGCTCTGTAGTGCCTGGGTGACCACAATTTGGATCGCACCACTTGGGGTGCAAAGGACTCTCCAATGGTCTGGCCATATTGACTGCAATCCTTCGGAAAAGACAGATGCTGGTACAATAGAGTATATGTGTTCATCAGCATGCATAGATGTGTTCCCCCATATGTTTTGATCATCATGAGGTTTCAGTGTCACATCAGCCTCTTGTAATTGGGCAAGATTATCAGGTACCGTTAATCCCAGGACCTTCAGATCCTCAGGAGACACAGCAGATACAGAGGAACCTAAATAGCGATGGAGAACCATGCTCTAGCCTGAGGAACAAAGTATCCGAGCGGAGCCGGGGAATTGTTACTGACAGCATCCATGTCAAAGGTTCACTGTATTTCCTTCTACAACATTTAATACTAGTATTCTCAGACTTTAAGACCTTTTCCTTGTGCATACAAACATGGTTGCTCAAACGCTTTCAGTGGCTTCACCTACTCCATCAGCAACCCCGTCATATGCATGCAGAAATAAGTCTTTTTTCCCCTCGGAGCGTCTGCGTTTTCTTTTCTTGCATGATTGCTGGAGCTGAGTGATTACAGATCGCTTGCTCTGAGAGACTCCTCTCATAAATGCTGATCCAGACTGACTTTCAGTCCAAGGCCACATGCAAAGCTTGATGTTTTGGCTTCTTTTGATACAGTTTTCACTGAAGGAGATGCAATACACACATATTGCTTAATATTAATTATAATTGTTTTTATATATAAAAGCAATATTGATAAAGGGATAGTTCACCCAGAAAAGAAAATGCTGCCATTATTTATTCACCCCCGTGTCATTCCTAACCTGTATGGAACAACATTTCTTCTTTTGATATATTGTTTTTGTTACCATTGACTTCCACTGTATGGAGAGAGAGAGAAAAAA
>NW_015784837.1:0-1516 GCF_001515625.1 Sinocyclocheilus rhinocerous | reverse complement strand
ACCACTACATTTATGTAAAAGTCAGGAGACAACTGACTTCCCCCTACTTATATTTTATTTACTTATTTATTATAATAATAATAATAATTTAGTAGACTAAATTAACAACCCTAATACTCAGATTTCAATTTTTCACATGACTGAACTCTTTCCCCCCTTGCAACAAATGAAGGCATTTAAGTGGCTGCTACGTCAATGAGCATAAAAGCAAGCAATGTATCCTGGAAAACAGCCTGTAGGAAAGCAGCAGCATTGAGTTACCGGACTCAGCAGAATCTGCCGGCTACCTGCGTCACTGCCTATTAGAGATTCTTGAGAATCTACATAACTCTTTTTGTCATCTAATATCGAAACCCTGCACTGGGGTGTGGCATGTTCAAAATGAGACACCTTAGTAAAAAACGTACTCATCAAAACTCAAAAGAGGAAACAGGAGCGAGGTGAAGGGCACAACTGTCTGCTAACTGTTGCATAAACCCTCGTCGGAAATGATTCAGACACCCAAACAAAAGTAAACAAATTACGCTTTTGTGACTTCTGCTTAATGTGACTGCAGTATTTCATGGGACTTCCTGAAATGCACTTCTGTCTCATGTTGCTCTAGGCTTATTTGTATAAAAATAATCCGGCACATTTGCAGGGACATCTGGTTACCTGTGGTTAAGAACGAGTTAGTTTTTACAAATCTGCTGCCAGTTCCTTTGTCTGAATGCGGTTCCTCACTGATGCGCCATGACACACAGACACAAAGCTTTTTGGTCACCCAAACCAGCCTAGTTCTCTTTAATTTGACCCAAACTCACGTAAATGGCTAAAAAGCAGGGAGTTTCTGAGGGTTTTTTATACTGAAGTGGCCTTGCCAGATCCACTGAACTGCACAAAAGAGCCAGGCCCCATTGCCTTCCTTGTGTACCAGCAGTTTTGGACCACTGCCTCTCTATCAGTGCGCCTTTCTTTAAGTGGGAGCTCAGTCGGAAAAAAGAAAAACAAAGTCCTCAGGGCTCTAAGAGTGTAGGGGCAATGAGGCATGCCATCATTTGACAGGATGAAAACAAGTAGGGCAGGCCTAAACAATGAGAGGACTGGTGGAGTAAGCAATTTTCTTTCTTTTTAAACTTGTCTAAAAGATTAAATCGAGTGTAGTTTTATCCCATGTGTTGACGTACTTCCTGTTGGAACAGAAAGTTTAGGTGGGACATATTGAAGATACTGTCCTTTAAAAAAAAAATTAAAAAAAAAATAACTTCAGAATCATGATTTGTGAGTTGCTAGTCAGTTTCAGGTGTTAAGAGGAAGGACATTATCATTCTAGAGATAATCTGATTGGACAAAAAATGCTGCGAGATGTCATCAATACTGTTGGTCCCTTTTCCCGCAAGAGAAAAACTGCATAATTTTAATGTGCATATCTATTAAAGATTTGACACACCTGATTAGGTGTTTTTTGGTTGGTTTTTGCATTCACACAGAGTAAGAGGGTGTTTAGCTGTCTCCGTTCTGTGTCCTCATACTGGAC
>NW_015784836.1:0-1488 GCF_001515625.1 Sinocyclocheilus rhinocerous | reverse complement strand
GAGTCGAGCTGAAGAACGACTGGAGCGACTGAAGCAGGAGATTGATGATCTGAAGAGGAAAGACGCTGCGCTGGAGCAGCTTTCAGAGACAGAGGACCATATTCATTTCCTCAAGGTGTTTACATGTATTCATTAAGAAGTCATTGATTCAGCAGGTGTAACAGAAGTTGTTGTTTTTGTCTGTGTCTGTAGAGTTGGCCATCTGGCTCTCTCTCTGGATCTACAGATGGCTTCACTGTCAGTTCTCAGCCCTCTTTTGATGAAGTAGTGAAATCAGTCTCTCAGCTCAGAGACAAACTGCAGCAGTTCTGCATAGATGGCATAGAAAATATGTCAAAGATAGGTAAATACGGATTTATTTTCAGAAAAGAGTTTATTAAATATAAACTAGTTGTAGTTTAATTTGAATGTGACTGAAGAGCTAAATTGCAGATGTGTTTTGTAGTGAAAACCGTCCATGTCATCCAGACTCCCAAATCTCAGACCAGAGAGGGGTTCAAAGAATGTGAGTTGCTCTACAAAAACACAAATCTAAAATCCAGTCTAGTGGGGTTTATTCTTTTTCACTGAATTAATTGTGTAATTCAGTTCAAGACAATATATATTTTTTTCCTTTTGTATTTAAAATGCATTGGGCTGCAACAAATAAGTGATAATAATCATAATTATCATCATGGATTAGTTGCATCTCCATTAGTGATGGATACATTAGTCACTTTACAGTACAAACTTCTTAGTGCAATAATAATCTTAACTAAAACAATTTGTTTTGATACGTTATATGTGGACTGACAATAAATTTAGGTTTACATTTAGCATGAACCATTTTGTGACTATAGTGATGTTATTTTATCATGAACACGTAACTGTAAAGGGTTTAGCCTTTATTATTCAAGAAAAATAACATTAGATACATTTACATGAACAGCTTTTGTGTCAATCGGAGTGAGATTGTTGAATCCAAACATAGTGTTTACATAATGCTAAATAATGTGATCAGGGTGATCTGTGTGTTTATGTCACACGCTTCCAATCAAACTTTATCTATTGACATGCACACATTGCATGTATATTCAGAGTTTCCCTGGTGGTTTAAGACACATATACTAGACATTCTACTGCCTCTTGTCTTTGTTTTAAAAAGCAGACTTAATCTTGATCTATTTTGGGTTCTAATCAGGAGATGACGAGCACACAAAGCATTTATTTGGCCGTTGGTCCTCTGAAAAAGTCAAATTATAAAATGATAATAGATCCAGCTAATGTGTTATAATAATGATAGAATGTCATGAATAATTATGTGTTTATCTCCATCAGATTCTCATCCAGTGGGCACGCAGGCTCGCCCCAGACTAAAGCCACAGTTTCTGGGATCCACAATCGATTTAACTCGAATTCACTCGATTTCAGCTTTTTGGGATTCATACAGATGAAGACTTATTAGCCTGAACTCAACTCATATATATATATATATATATATATATATAA
>NW_015784835.1:0-1516 GCF_001515625.1 Sinocyclocheilus rhinocerous | reverse complement strand
TGACAATAGTCAGTCAATAGTAAATGAACACCATGTCTTGCTGGAAGAGTAATACCATTAGTAGCCCTTCAAAGACATGTCAATAAACCCAAAGTCAGCAAACCAAGGGGTTAAGGTTTGGCTAGTTATTATGGTCCTGCTAGCCACTGCTGGACAATATTTACCTGTGGCTCTAGCTCTAGAATCATGTCACATGGCTTTTATGGGTAATTTGATTGGCTCAGCACAATTTGGCTGCAGAACACAGTGCCCATGAGCTGCAAGGAGCAAAGATGGCAGATTTTTAATCACATTCTTCAGGGTCCCAAGAAACTGCCATCAAAAAGAATGAGAATGCTAACAGTTAGAATTAGCCAGAGCATGCAGAACATTCAGTATTAGTTGGTAGAGACATAAGGGACATTTATGAGTGTTTAACAATAACTAACTCACCAGTGGTGAATCCCAGTTTGCATACTTATTATAATTCTTCAACTTGTACTAACTGCATACTGCAATGGTGATGTCAAAGAAAGTTTAACTTTTTTTACTGCCATTCTGGTTGTTAGTATCTTGCTAACTTTACTAACCTTAAAAAAATTCATAGTGATTTAATGTTCATACATGTAAACACTGCAAAAGGAGCTTTGCCTTGAATTCATTGATCATATTTCAACAAAACAAATGCTCGTTACAAACCTCTGAGAACACACAAAGCATTACACAGTGTTAGCTCAAAATGCATTCATAAAATTATACTTTGCAGATCCACCAGAAACAGTGTTATCTGGGTGCTGATTGCCAGTGTGCTCCGATTTGGCCAATATTTATCCAGTATCTCCATGGCTATGTTTGGAGTAGTATACTATCATGCTACTTTTACTATTGATGCAGTATAGAGTATGTATACTGTGCACAGCATTAAAATTGAGGTTGTGGCTAGAAGAGATACGGCTTGGTTTTAGTCGTATCTCTTCTAGCCACAACCTTAATTTTAATGCTGTGCACAGTATACATACTCTATACTGCATCAATAGTAAAAGTAGCATGATAGAAGCTAACAATAACTTGTTTTCTACCTATTCGATTGTTTTATTAACATCTACTCCTACCCCAACCCTAAATCTACCCCTTTCAATAATGCAAAAACAGTAATTATTGTTGTACAGTGTGACAGTTGATGTGTGCATGCTCAGTTGACAAATCTGTATACCATCTAGCCTTCAAGGAAAATTAATGTGTGATGAGGTCGCATGATAAACATTGTGAGGTCATGTGATGATATGGCATACTACTATAATGTTTGTCATGGAATAACGTTGCACTGTAAAAAATTAGAATACAGTATATACTGCATGGTATTCAATAAGTAGTAAGCTACTATTCCTTTCTGAACATAGCCCATGTGTTCGACTTGGTGCATAAGCTCACCATCACCACCACCGGGTGGTGCTAACTCACTGTTTCCCTTCCCTTTCCATCAGACACTTATGTGAAGCTTACAATGCTGGACTCCAAAGGGAAAGAGATGTCCAAA
>NW_015784834.1:0-1515 GCF_001515625.1 Sinocyclocheilus rhinocerous | reverse complement strand
CGGTTTTCTACCGTAAATTTTACGGAATTTTTTTTACAGTGTAGGACTGGGGCGGTACCTACTAATATGTACAATTTAGGTATGTACTTTTAAAGTACTAATATGTGCCATTTAGGGGTAAATAAGGTACCTTTTTCGTACCTTAGGACATGTCCCAATGACAGGTAGGTTGAACAATGTACAGGTAGGTTGTGTTTGGAATAGCCTAGCATACTACACTTCACTACTTTCACTATTTCTGCTGTATACAGCATGTGCATGCAGTATTAGGACAGAATTGTTTATCCCACAATACAATGCTAAACTGATAACTGCAATTTCTACCCCAACTATTACATTATCGGACAATTAAACTTTAAGACAGTTTATGATAAAAAATGGACTAATCCATACTCATGTGCACTGTATTGTTGTCATGTGGCAACAAGGTCACACTATAGACTTCTGTTGTTTCAATTATTTTAGTATACAGAACATTCTTAAAAATAAAGGTTCCAAAATGGGGTTTTCGCAGTGTTGCCTTATAGAAGACCCATTTTGGGTTCCCCAAAGAACCTTTCAGAGAACATTTTAATAATCTAAAGAACCCCTTTACACTATAAAGAACTTTTTATGGAATGGAAAGGTCTTACGGATGTTAAATGTTCTTCATGGAGCAGCTTTTGAGGAGCTGGTAACAGAGCTCCTAATACAAATGCGTCAGTCTTTGCCGTAGCAACACAAGTGTTTACATACGGTATGAGCTGTAAATAGAGTAATTAAACAACCGTGCTGAGATTTACATACGGTCTGTTATCGTGCCGAACCAAGCTCAAGTGGAACCGTTTCTTACCGTTCGGCCTGACAGTGGAAAAGCGGCCATAGATTCCAATAAAGAACCTTTATTTTTAAGTTTAAACAGTCTATAAGTATTCTGTATTCCGTTTAGAATACAATGAGTTAAAACGGTTAAAAAGTAATGTTCGTACGTACTGAACTTCCTCCTCCACGACGTCTTCCGTGTCAGCCATGACTAGTTGATTTCTGATAAAGTAAATGAGTTAGTTATTAAGGGACCTTACGTGCATGTCTAACGAGTTCATTCCATTTCAATTTATTTCAGCATGTATTAACAGCAGAACAAATCCTCTTTAAACTTCTGCTAGTGACCCTGATCCCAGAGAGCAATAATCTTTATGTTCAACATTGTTGGACAATAACAAGGATTCGTATTCACTACCGTGTTTAACAAGATTTGAAAAAGCAGCATCGCTGTCCTGAAGACAATCCACCGTGATAAATCACACTATAAAACATGTGATTAATGAGTGCAGGAGGCTATTTTTGCTTGTAATAAACTACGGTTTGGAACAGCTGCTCCACACTTTTCCAAACAATGAACTTGGCTGATCTCATCCAGGCCTGCCATTCATTCTCTGTGTAAACCAAGAGCGCGTGTGTCCTTGGCATCTATTTTTAAAGCACATTGTCTGTGCAGGACATTGTTCCACAGCTTCTAATGACGCTAAAGACCCG
>NW_015784833.1:0-1514 GCF_001515625.1 Sinocyclocheilus rhinocerous | reverse complement strand
CTGGGAGAATCTGTCCAGTGTCTTTATCAAAAAGGTACTAAAGCTTCACATACACTTCAACTCCATAATACAGTACGAAATGCAAAGCGCATTTTGAAGCATTTTCTGCGTCTTAAATGGTTACCTAGTTGCCTATTACAAAGACGACCATTTTTATCTGTTGACTTGTGTTCATTTTTCAGATCGCCGGTTTTGTGAATGCAAAGGTTCTAGACACGTCTATCCAGCAGGTGTCGCTGGCTATTCTGGAGAGCATGGTGCTCAGCAGCAGTAGTCTGTTTAATGAGGTCAAACAAGAAATCACCCTGGAGAGACTCATTTCCCATCTGCAGGTGTAAGTACAGAAGAGCTCTTGCTTTAACTGTTTGCAGTATTACCAGTGTTTACTTTATGGGTGTGGAAGAGGAACTACAATAGTTGAGGGTGTGACATACACCACAGTAATGACAGTAGATGACAATGATGATCCTACGTTAGGGTTTGAAAACAGTGACTAGCATACAGTTTCAGTAGTAGATGTTTAATAACGGTTCTCATTGCTTTCAGTACTGATATACAGCATATATCAACCGTAAATTGAATTATAATGAAAACTACAACAATAATGGTAAATTTTTATAGTTAATTTCGCAAATTAATAACATCAACAACTATTGTTGTTATATAGTATTATCATTGCAATCAAATTGCTTAGCAGTTGCATTACATTCAAAGTGCATTTCAAGAGAGAATTATTTCTAGAGGGCGTCATTGTCTTCTTTTCTGCTTAACACACAAATAAACGTTTCTTCCTCTTTCTGGAAAATACCTTCTGGTTTAGCTCATCATGTGGATATTTATCACGTTTAAGATTAGCATGTGTTGGATTTTTAAATCCGCATTCTACATCAACATAAATGTTTAATTTTCTCTGCTTTTGTCTAATGTACCGTAGAACAAACCAGCAGCTGCAGACTAAGGCCATGGCTCTGCTGATGGCGATGCTGCAGGCTGGTGGCGAGGCAGACAGACAGGTGAGAGGTTGAGAGGTTTTTGTTTCGTCTCTTTGATGATTTCTTGGTTTTGCTGCCACTGTCTGTTGCGACTCTAAAAATAGTGCAAGTAAAATAAGCGCCCTTTATTAGTTAAAGGCTAATCATTGGTGTTTGAGAACTGTTTTGCTAGTACAACATTTCCATTAGAAGAAAGTGTGATTCAAATTTGCCATCACAGAAATAAATTGCATTTCAAAAGATATTAAAATAGACGACGGTTGTTTTAAATTGTAATAATATATCACAATATTGCCGTTTTTACTGTATTTTTGATCAAATAATTGCTGCATAAGAGACATCTTTTAAAAACATTAAAAACATCTTACCAACCACAAATTTTAGAATGGTAGTGTATATTTTTGTGGCTTATGATACAACATTTCTAGCTGGAAAATGTTCTTGTGCAGGTAATTGATTTTGGACTCAGAAAATGCAAACAAATAAATAAATATATTATTAAAAAAAAATTTATATATATAT
>NW_015784832.1:0-1516 GCF_001515625.1 Sinocyclocheilus rhinocerous | reverse complement strand
TGTATGCTAATGATGAACCACGCAAAAGGCCTTTATGAGACTTCACCTCCATCTCTGAAGTGAGATGCTTTTAAGGCAGGTATGCCTATGTATTACAGGCTATTTACTTTTGAACCTCACAGCAGGTGCTTTATTTGGTATCGAGCACATGTGAAGGGGATTCTGTGATCGTCGTTTCAGAATAAAAATGCAAGACTGCCCTCACTGACTGAACTCTCTCAAACTGAGGGTCTTGTGCAAGAGGCAGCAGTGCCTGTCAACTGTAATTCTTGCATTGATATCGTTGTTTAACATTGGTTTCTTATACGCTGCCTTTGACATGGTGGCCTATCGCCTTAGGATGCATTGCGCAGAAGAAAAGAACAAGCTTGTTTGAATTATGTTCTGCATCAGGGGTTATGCCACTGCAGCTCTTCCATGTCTGATGAACATGTTCTGGCAGCAGTCTGTAACAAAATACTGAATTTCCCTACAGAATAATACAGATTCTTGTTGGTTAAAAAATAACAAAAATAGATTATTGTCTTTTTATTTCGCCATTTAACTTCCTAATTTCCTTTACTCAACCTCCAGTTCTCCAACCTTCCCTATTCCACAGAACATTGTGATATTACTTTAACACTTTTCATGTCTATGGCTTAAGTCTGTTGTACAAAGTTGCACTTTTTTGTTGTTCTTTACAACTGTTGCTTGTCAGATTGTTCACCCCAGTGAGATCTTGGATAAAAAGCTATGGCAGACTGTTTGCCACCAGATGTCTTTATGTCAGACTGTGTGATATACATCTTAATTAAGTCTTTGGTCATGACTCACAGCATTGACAAGGCTTTCTGCCATCCTCACTTTGACATAAAAAAATTCAAGCAAGCCCTTTCACTGTTGGCAAGGATTATCCTGGAATTTTTTTTTTGTAGCTGTGATCTATAAAGCACGAGCCTGCACTATGGCTTGGGATAAACTTATAGGGTTTAATCTTTTGAAACCATCTGTTTTTGAATAGATTTAGTAAATTTTATTTTATTTTATTGTAATTTTATTTATTTATTTATTGTCATTAATCATTATTTTTATGATTAACTTTTGTCATTTTATTATTATTATTATTATTCTATAAAGGCTTTGACAATTGTATATAGTTTTATAATATATTTGTATAGTTGCATAATAATAAATATGCATGAATGTTATTTTTCATATATTTTAAAATTGAATAAAAATTTTATCACAAAAATAGTATTTTTATTATATATATAATATAGATAGATATAATACAATTACTAAATAAAAAATAACAATAAATAAAATTAATAATATAAATAATTAATAATTTTGGTCAGATGGCTTTCTAATATAGTGACTGATTTGTAGCCAGTGCTGTTATTTCCTGAAGTTGGTTAACATTCGCCATACTTAGATTGATCCTTGTTTGTTTGACCACATAGTGCTGGCTCTAAAAATAAACCAGCAGCAGGCAGTTCCTCCCCTGCTGCTCAGTTCAGTGTGTGTGAGATGTGAT
>NW_015784831.1:0-1515 GCF_001515625.1 Sinocyclocheilus rhinocerous | reverse complement strand
GAAGTTTACTTTTCTGTGAATTGATTTATTTCCTGTTTAACCGCATTCTTTGTCACCTTGATAAATGTGGGCTTACTGAATGTAAACTACAATAAATATGACTTTTTAAATACAGTGCGATAGCACTTTTGCAATCCAGGCTTTTGAGAATGCCTATGAACCCGGATCCGATATGATCTCAAAAAGACATTTTCTGGCTTTGATTATAGATGAGATTACAGGAGATCTGAGATTCAATACCTGCACAGCGCGACTATCTGTTCTATAGATAGGGCTACTGCACACTGTGTTTCAGTGTTTATCTGGTATACATCACTGGTTATTACTTTCGCAAAGCGATTCGCAGAGCACAACTTTGTTATCTGGTAATGCTTGAAGTGTACTATAATATAACGAGAGCCAAAGCCCGAAATAGTTTCTGCACATTATCAGATGGTGCATTAAAATGACACACACTTTGACAGGTTATGGAAAATGGGCAAATAATGTGACTCATCGATGGCAGATTTGACCATCTGCCACATTACGTCAGAGAGACTCACCAACCCATGCATGCTTAAAACTCATGGCATGTGCTAATGAGCACCTGCATTTTTTTTTGGTTACTCAATTTTTTTTTTTTTAAATCATTGTGGCTTTAAGATACATCTGTCAATGGAGACTACACTAACAAAAATAGTACTATTATATTACCATGGTTTTCTGTATGATGTGTGTCTAATTGTATTACCAGAGCAGAATACTTAACGTTTTAACGTTTAATGGTTGAATACTAAATAATCTCTATTAAATGTAATGAATAATGTATTTTGAGTGCAAAAAGATAACTGTTTAATATTTTAGTCAGTCAGATGTTCTTTCAGTAATCATAAGCAGAGTTCATTCAGTGAAGGTCGAACTGATAGCTTGTGAGTCTTTTCAAACAAAGTGTTATGTTCATGAATCTGACTTCACAGGTTGTGCGGTATGTTTTGGATTCACTAAAAAGAACTGGGTCATATGAGTCATTTGTTTATTAATTGGACTCTATAACAACTTAATAGAAAGATGTACTTATTGATTATTTGTTACAATTTATATATATATATATTTTTATCCGATCACATTAAATTTAAATCACAATCCCACAAATCTAATTAAAATTAGAATGATTTATTTTGCATGGGCAGTGCAGATTAAATAATGAGTTTTTTTTCATATCTGCTTTATTTTGTGGACAATACAGGAGAAGTATTTAAAAAACGATTCTAACCAAATTTTATCTGAGATAGATAACTTTATAATTAAGGGCGCCTGAAAATGTGAATACATAATGCTGTTATATCCATTCTTTTGCAACCCTGCATATTACCATTTGATACCATCACTTTACAATGGTAAGTTCAAAGGAAGAGATATTTATTCAGTATGAATTTATTCCATTCACTTTTATCAACCTTTTTTTTTTTCACTATGATGACATATTGCTGGACCCTGCCAAGGAGACGTCCTGTGTGTCCTTCCTTATCTCATTTG
>NW_015784830.1:0-1504 GCF_001515625.1 Sinocyclocheilus rhinocerous | reverse complement strand
AGCTAGATAACCAAAGATAACAGCCAACCCCTCCGGCCACCCGTCGTCTTCCACCATATGAAAAACCCAACCGTGGTTGAACTGGGACCTGCAAAGGGAAGATTTTTTTATTAACTTTGTAATTAGGACTGGATTGAAGTCAACTGTATTTAGTATTGAACACTAGAGTTAATTAAACCTGATGTGTTTAACACGTCATTCATTAATGATCATGACTGTGCAAGGAGTGTCTTGCTTTTCGACTACTAATTATTTCTCAGACATCTCCTTTTAAAACTGACTGGTTAAATTTTTTTAGCTTAAACTTGGCTATGAGTTCACCAGTCTGTTAATCCAGTCTGAACTGGTTTTCAGAGATGCAAGGGGTTCATTCACTGCTTGTTGTCTCTGTCTTACTTTGCAGGCTGATCATTCTCCCTGGGTGAGAGATGGCTTCAAGCGCATCCCGCAAAGACTGGGATTTATTTTTAAATGGGAAAAAAGACCCTGACTGTGCTGATGGAAAAAAAGCAAAAAGAATAGTAACACTGGTTGTTTTAGTTTTCCGCAAATTTACCCTCAAGTCGCTGTTGTTTGCCTTTCAAAAGCCTGTCATTCAGTGCTAAGTGGCAGAATCATGAGGTCTCTCTCTCTCTCAGGCTCTCTCTTTCTCTCTTTCTCAGGACTCTCAGATTTTATGCAAATAAAAGAGGAGCTGGTCCAATTAAAAGCCTTTGTGTGAAAGGAGCCCCTCCCCATACACTCTCGGAGGTGTTGTAATCAAAGAGAAGAGAGGGAGATGGAGAGAGTGTGTCATCACTTATTACAGCCTTTCAAGCCTAGTGAAAATGGCGACACAGCAGCGAGTTCAAACACTTCTATTTACTCTACACACAGCTCATCATCTAATTATTTTACTAACAGCACCAGAACATTGTTAACAGGACAAAATGTCCTTAGCCAACTAGCCTTTTTGACTGTAAATCAGAATGCTAGAATATCTCCCTGTAAATGAGCAGTTAGAATACACAAACATGCTTATATACACAGGTAGACACATGCATGCTCCAAGCCAAAAGAAAAAAAAAGCTTCACAATTGAATATTAAAACTTCAGTACTAATAATGATGATGATAAATATAATATTAATAGTAATATTAATAATAATAATAGTTTTTTTCTTTTTATTTTCTTTTATCTTATTTTTAATTTTCGGTTTTTTTAATGCATGTTTTTTATTTTTATTGTTGTGATGGTGGTGGTGAGATAATCACATTGCTTACATTCATGTCACATGTTGTGTCACTACTAAGGTTTCCTGTTTCTTGTGCTGAAAAAAATATTAATTGAAGTCAAGAATTAACGGAATGGTACACTAATTGACTCATCTGTTAGACTTGACTGTAAACTGATCTTTCAATCTAGTCCTCTAACACCGTTTTTGTGTGATTTAGTGAAGCTATTAGCTGTAGGCTAAAAATCTCTCTCTCTCTCTCTCTCTCTCTCTCTCTCTCTCTCGCTCTCT
>NW_015784829.1:0-1516 GCF_001515625.1 Sinocyclocheilus rhinocerous | reverse complement strand
GGCTCACAAGAGCTTTTTGCTTCATAAATTGGATTAACACTGATAAATAAGCTGTATGTTGACATTTCTTGGCATTAACAGACATCAACAGACTCCAAAATATGATTAATTTTGCTTTTGCACTAAACAGTGCATGAAACACTGGTTGCACAGCTAGTTTATTCTCATTAAAGGTAAATTGAATGTCATATCTAGTTTTTGAAGTTTCCCAGACATTTTTTTTTCTTCATTTCTTTCATACTTGAAAGATGCCTGATCATTCACTACTCTGTCTTCTTTCTCTCACCACCCCTCTGAACACTTCAACTCTCTCGGCTTCACTGATGTCAGCTGGGTCTGTCTATCAACCACCACGCAGACCAATCACTCAACAGCTTCTGCCAGTGGCAATCAGGCCTGATAGGTAAAAACGGCAAGCGGCACGACCATGCCATACTGTTGACGGGGCTGGACATCTGCTCCTGGAAGAATGAACCGTGCGACACCTTGGGTAAGGCCCTTGATAGTCACCTTCCA
Source organism: Sinocyclocheilus rhinocerous (assembly GCF_001515625.1). NCBI lineage: Eukaryota > Metazoa > Chordata > Actinopteri > Cypriniformes > Cyprinidae > Sinocyclocheilus > Sinocyclocheilus rhinocerous. The sequence continues at coordinate 1,000 of NW_015784829.1, read as the reverse complement.
ATAGCAGAAGTGGGTCATGTGTTGTGATGTCAGTGGCTAATCGAGTTGCAGGAGGGTGAATTACACAATGCCAAGGTTAGAAAGAGCTTGTGGTTGGTGATGTGTGTCCTAGTCTGCCCTCAGGCAGAGAACTTCACCTGAATGAATCCAAGAAATCTCAAATCCACTTTGCAGTCAGTTGGCAGCTTCTTCAGTTTTTGCTATAGAGGCGTCAGCCAAATGTAATGAATTCAGCTCTAAAGCTCCAAACCACAAGTATGCACTTTGAATGTATGGCAAAGGGGAAAGCACTGCTTTTAAATTGCCTCTCTATGATGTGAAACTCAAACCGAAGCTGAGACCATGCAGTCAGAAACATAGCCTAAAAGTGTGTTTATGCGTAATGGGATCCTGTTTCAAGTTCTATAGGATTGAAAACATTGTGGTGTGTTTAGTGATGCTTAAATAATGTATTACTGTTCTCATTCAGACTTGTTGGATTTTAAAGTTTCTGTAAGAAATTTGTATCAGTGTCACTCATATATCTTCCTCTTCCACCCATGTTTTCATCTTTCTGTCCTTTCTGACTTCCTGTCTGCAGGTTTCGCTCCAATAAGTGGGATGTGTAGCAAGCATCGTAGCTGCACGATTAATGAAGATACGGGGCTGGGCCTCGCTTTCACCATCGCCCACGAGTCAGGACATAAGTACGTTAACTCATGCTTTCAGGTCCCACACTATTTTAATTTGGAAAACCATATGCTGTGCAACAGGCAAACATTTTGTTTGTGTTTGCTGGTTGCCATTGTGATAAGGGGAAGTTTATGTTTGAGATTTTGTTTTTATGACAGACGTATTTCGAGTCCTTCGTTCCTTTGGCACATTCTCAACATAAACTGGAACAAAATCTATCCTGGAGAACCATCAGGCTGATAACATGTTGTGGGATTTGTTATTCTCAGCAGTTCAAACATTCTGGTCAAATGAAATGGACACGTGCCTCCAATGTGCACAGTGTTTA
>NW_015784828.1:0-1515 GCF_001515625.1 Sinocyclocheilus rhinocerous | reverse complement strand
AGAGAGAGAGAGAGAGAGAGATGCATTACGCTCTACTTCCCCACCACAGAAAGAGCACTTAAACGAGCGCTATTAGCAGATAGTGCTGACGGGGAGAAAAGGGCTAATTTCAGGCACTTTACTCAGAGACGCTTCTGCTTTTGCAGCTTCCGTACCATGTTTTTGATCTTACCCCTAATAAGAGCTCAACAATAGGCTGAGGTTTAAGACAATAAGAGGTAGCAATTAAAGAACAATTAGGCCTAAAGAGAGATTAAACACTAATGCAGGACCCAAAAAGAATATAATCTTTCCAAGCGGACCTCAGATGATTTAAAATTATTTAAACTGTATAGTTACACTACCATTTAAAAGTTTGGGGTCAGTTACAATTTACAGAAAAATTGGTGCTGAATTATCAAGAAAGCTTTCTGATAATTGTTATTGTTTAAAACAGTGCTGCTTAATATTTTGGGGGGATTCTTTGATGAATTGAAAGCTCTAAAGAACAATTGATTTAAAAAAAAGAATAAATGAAGTAAAATAATTATCTTTTCAATTATTAAACTGGTAGCAATTGCTATTTGTAAGGTAAAACAATTATTTGAAAAACCCTGTAATCACAAATGACTAAAAATACATGTAAATTAATTGGTGTAAACCCTGATGATTCAGTTATTGAAATTTTATTATTTTAATTATTTCTATTTATTTTATTGAATTATGTTATTATACTGCCACTCCGTAAATAAAGTTTAAAGCTTTTGAAATTAAATATTGTCTTTGATAATGGGGGCTATGGAGTCAGAAAGGTTCTACATTGTTGGGTTACTAGCTTGTTAATGCAATCAATTTTGTAAACCAAGTCTGACTAGTTAGTTTGCACCGTTTACTAAAAGTCTGTATCCATTTAGTCTGGCTCATGATGACCTTACGTGGCCTCTTCGGACAGGTTTATAGACCCCAGGTGAATTCATCTGGAAAAAATGCTTATCCTGGTTATTGGGGTCAAAGTTGAACATTTGCTTGAGCAGCAGGTTCTTGGCCTTGTCTTAGGATGCTAATCTGCCGGTGTAATCTATTATCTGCCTAATGGCCCGTCCGACCCCCCGGGGTCTTGGCAAGATGCGGTCAAAGCAGATTTACTGCACCATATGAAGGCAATCAGGAGCTCACTGACAACTGTCGTCTAAAACAGAGCCGTGGATCGCTGCTCCAAGTTATTACATTTCATCAATTACTTACTGATAAAAACTCAGTGCGGTTTTAAATAAGATCATTCTCGGTCACGCCCACCTTGCAATTAACGGCTGGACACTCCATACAACAAATCAAAAGCAGACAAACGTGTGCAGTCTCAGCCGAACTGCCAGTTTGACACAGTTATGCTCGCTCTGCATACACCAACTGCTCCAGTTATATTTATATTTATTTATTTATTTGGAAGCAATTTGACTAATCTACTGCAGATTTAGGCTTTGCACAGCGTGCGTGACCTAGCGTGCATCACAAATTATATTGAGCCTTGCTGTTAAT
>NW_015784827.1:0-1507 GCF_001515625.1 Sinocyclocheilus rhinocerous | reverse complement strand
TGATGTATTTTTAAAGTTATAAATTATTTATTTTAATTTAGCATTTTTATAATTTAATCTTTTCATCAACTCAGAAACCCCCATTAGGGAAAGCCCGGTATATGCAATAGAGTTTTTCTCGTGTTTATATAGATTATAAGTCGATACAATATGATAAGAATGCACTAAACTTCATTGCATCAAACACACGGTCAGGGTTTGATGAGTGTGTTTGTGAAGCGTATCCGAGCCGTGAGATGCTCTCAGCAGTGATGTGACCTGTCAGATGAAGCTCTGTGATATGATCTGTAGGTCACAGATGTGTGTGTGTGTGTGTGTGTGTTCAGGAGGAGATGGCGGAGCTGAAGGCGCAGCTGTATCTGCTGGAGAAGGAGAAGAAAGCTCTGGAGCTGAAGCTGAGTACGAGGGAGGCTCAGGAACAGGCCTATCTGGTGCACATCGAGCATCTGAAGTCTGAGGTGGAGGAACATCAGGAACAGAGACGGCGGTCGTTCAACTCCACCGGCAGCAGCGCTGGAGCCAAAGACAAGAGCGGGAAGGTACAGTACATACACTACAACATACTGTCAGGTGCAAATGTGTGCATGTATCATAAACATCCTAAATGGAAACACCAAGATGCAAATAAAATGTCACAATTTTTTTTAATCATATGAAAAGTTTCAAATCATAAGACTTGTGCACATCTCATTTGCCTGCATTTAACTTTATTGCACACGCTACCATTCCAAAATTATGATATGAACTATTAAATATTATTACAATTCTTTTTGTTTGATGGTATTTTAAAATGTAATTTGTTCCTGTGATGCAAAACAGTGTTATTTCAGTATCGAGATAACTGTTATAGTTGATTATATACTGTTATATCTTGAATTAGATTTTATTTTTATATTTTATATTTAATTTTAGTAAGTTTTAGTCATTTTATTTTGTGTATTTGCACTTTGTGTTAGTTTTGGTGTTTTTAAATGTCTGTATAGTTTTTTTTTTTTGTTTCTCATTATAGTTGTAGTTAATCTAGTAGTTTTTTTAACTTGTTTTTTCATTATTTTATTATTTTATTTTTAAAAATGTATATATATATTTTTTATTTTAGTACTTGAACTTATACTAAAACTTCAACCTAAACTGAAAATGAGAATTGTTGGCTTGGCAGCTAGCTGTAATGCAATGAGGTGTTTTAGTTGCTCTAAATATGATTAATGGATTGATTGATAATCCTGAATCTAATAAATCTGTATGGTTTTATAATCAATGAATATGCTGTTGATGACATTTATCAGCAAAGACTCTCTTGTCTGTCTGTGAGATGTAAGACAGGTAGAAACATACCTTATCTGTCAGTCGTCTGTGTGCTGTCTATCCTTCCTTTTGTCTGTCTGCTGTCTGTGTCTGTCTGTCTGTCTGTCTGTCTGTCTGCCCTTCTGTCTGTCTGTTGTCTGTCTGTCTGCTGTCTGTTTGTCTGTCTCTCAGTCGTCCGTCCTTCTGTCTGTCTGTTGTCTGT
>NW_015784826.1:0-1515 GCF_001515625.1 Sinocyclocheilus rhinocerous | reverse complement strand
ACACTGCATTATAACAAACATATGAAAAAGGCTGATTGATTCCTTCTATGAAAGGATTTATATGGTGACTTTGTACAAAAACACGGACACTAATCAATACGTGACTACAAAAGATGCTGGAACGATTGCGTTCATGGTGATTCAGCGACAATCACGCATCTGGAAAACCATTCACTTGCAGAAAGTGGGCAAAAGTGCATGAATACATTGGGTCATCTGAATGTACTTACATTTACACTCACCTTATGGCAACTTTTACATGTATACTGTTACTTACAACCTTTACATTTGCCTTTGCATTTACCTTTACATTTAAGTCCATTTTATGTGGTATGCAGTAAAACTGTGGTAGTGTTATTAAATTTGATCCACCGGTTAAAATGAGACCTGTTAAATTGAATCCTGGCTGAAACTATTCAGTGCCTGAATAGAAATCTTTAAAAAAAAAATCACTTTATGATATACAGGTATGTGGTCTGAACAATGTAATTATCTCCATAAATGTCTTTTAAAATATATTTTACATGTAATAGTATATTTTTTTTAAATTAGCTTCCCTTTTTTAAGCTACCATTCAATGTACTAGTTTAGCATACCACAGGTCGATTAGCCTACTAGCTTAGCTCATCACATATGCAAATTATGTTTTTAAATTACATTATATTTTGCTTAGTTTCATTAAGTTATTACTCGCAACACCAAAATTACCTCATTTAGAGAGTTAAAAGCATGTTTTCACTCGTTATAATTAAGTAGCATTGTTGTGCTAATGCCTTCCATAAGAGAGCCTGCATTTTACTATGTCAAAATTCCGCTTAGATTCACATTTTAGATACATTTTGTTTATCAAAGCAATGGATAGATACTGTATGTTTGTGACTATTTCGTAAACAGAATGCTAAAGATAAATTATGTTAAGTACTGAGTCTAAACCTACTCTTACGAACAGGGCCGTTCTTTGGGGGTGCAATTGGTGCAGCCGCACCTGGCCCCGCGCTTGAGGGGGTCCCGCGGCGAACGGACCTATGAAAGTGTCTCACCCATTAATTCAATGGGAATCTCACTTGCAAACAAACCTTGGGTTTGTCTGTTCATGGGAAACCTCTTAGCAAAAGCAACTGTGGCCTAAGCATTTATGATTATTCATAACTAAATGTCAGGTTAGCTGCTATTTTTCCAAGTGTTTAGATCCTGCTCATGAGCAGGGAGCAAAATGACAGTGTATGTGTGTATGTTTGTGTGCTTCTAATACACCTACACCTCACCTGAAACAAATATTGCCATGGCTCCTAGAATCCAATGCTTGTTTTCCCCCGCTACACACTGTCATCTCATCTTGGCAAAAAGAACGGCAACAACTGCAGCAATTGGATTTGCTGTGTGTAGCTATTGAATTCACCCTCAATTTTTACCACACTCATTTTTCTTCTTTCTTTTCAAAGGGAGTGGCAGGGAAATCTGGTCCAAGAGGTCAAAGAGGTCCGACGGTATGTACTGCTTCAGCACTTGACCTTC
>NW_015784825.1:0-1514 GCF_001515625.1 Sinocyclocheilus rhinocerous | reverse complement strand
TCATTTAAAAATCTACAAACACCGCTCTCGGTTTAGGTCCAGCTGGAAGGACTCCATAGTGATGGCATTTTGCTGTCTTCAGGAATAATGACGTGATGTGCACTCAGCAGATTCACGTTCAGTTGTTGGCGGCGCCGGCGTGTCTGGGCCAGTTGTCTTCCTCAGAGGCCGAGTCAAACTCTTCCTCGGTTTCTTTGGGAGGAGCTCTGGATCACAAACACACACAAAATCAAAGTTTATTTGAGGCTCCAGGCTCACAAACCGACTAGGGAGCCACTGGTCCCTAAAACAAAACCTTTAAGGACAGAATCACTCCTTATAGGTTGCTCAGAAGCATGTCCATGCTTCAGTTTTGTGAATGCATGTTGAGGATCTATTGAAGTGGCTGAAGATTTCAAAAGAGATCTGAAAGGATTGGACTGATTCATTAAAGAACCATCTCCAAAACAGATTGGAAGATTGCTAACATCTACAGTACATTAGCCGCTTGAAAAACTGTAGCTGTACCTAATGTAGCGTGGCCCACACTTGGCCTGGACCACCTCCTCAGTCAGTTCCACAGCAATGATGTCAGATTGAGGCACCTCAAACATGGGCTCCAGCAAGAGCTTCTCCTGAAAGACCAGAGATGTAGAAGGATTTACAGCAGCAGGGGTATCCAGTCCTGCTTCTGGAGGGACGCTGTCCTGGAGTGTTTACCTCCAACCCCATTTGAACACACCTGAAGCAGCTACTCAAGGTCTTCAGGATGAATAGAAACTTCCAGACAGGTGTGTTGGGGAAAGCTGGAGCTAAACTCCATTTGACGTTGGCCCTCAAGGAGCAGCATCGGACATTGTTGACTTAGGCCGCATTTACATTACATGGTTTAAGTAACCTAATTCGGATATGACCCAGGAACGTGTAATAACCGTGTAATAAGTGGAAATAAATCCGATATCAATCGGATCTGTACATTTGTGTCTGCCATTAGAGACAGATCCGATATTCCTGTCAACGCGAGTTGTACGTCATTGAAAAAGCTAATGACGTTGACTCAAGTGGACGCTTTTGCAGGTCAGTACCAGCAGTGTTGCCAGCTCTGCAGTTTCCCTGCAGAATTGGGCTTATTTTACACTGTTGCAATGGGTTGTTTTTTAGTCCGTAGGTTAAAGCGATCTCTCCCCCTTGCTATTTCGACAGAGGAGGATTCCCACTTAAATTGGAAACCTGACGAATAAAAAAAGTGATTAGGGTATTTTTGATTAGCATTTGGGTTGGTTTTGTTTTGCAGACCTGGCAACCCTGTTTCCGTCTCCCAGTGTACAGTGTAAATGCAGATATTGGATAAGGGTCACTTTTAAAAGAAAATGTAAGCTGGTCATCAGAAAAAAAAAAATCGGATATAGTGAACAAATCGTATTTGGCAAAAAGGACTGCAATGTAAATGTGGCCTTACAGAATTCTTGTGAATGATGGTTGAGTGAGGTTTTGATTCCTGTTATTTACCATGATGGAGCGGAGACCCCTGGCTC
>NW_015784824.1:0-1514 GCF_001515625.1 Sinocyclocheilus rhinocerous | reverse complement strand
TTTGACAAATTCCGTGACATTCCGTGTTATACAGTAAATTCCGTTTTCATGACTGGATTCCACAATTCTGTCATAGGGCCCTACTATTCTGCTGATTCTCTTGAATTTTTTCCAATAGGCCCTCTGCAGACTTTGAGGCAGAGGCAGAAGCACGTCATGCTTTTTTGTTTATGTCTACACGCAATGGAAAGCTATATTTCAGTCAGTATTTGTGTTGCATAATGAATGTTGTTTTTCCCGAACAACAGCTTTCGCTCTGAATCGATGTTCCAGAATGCATCAGTATCTCATAATCTGTTGCTTCTCTCTGCAGTTGTGTGGCTGTGGGCTGCTGGGAGTTGGAATCTGGTTGTCTGTGTCTCAAGGCAGCTTCGCCACCTTCTCCCCCTCCTTCCCCTCTCTCTCCGCTGCCAACATGGTCATCGCCATAGGCGCCATCGTCATGGTGACGGGCTTCCTCGGATGCCTGGGCGCCATCAAGGAAAACAAGTGCCTGCTTCTGAGCGTAAGTTATACCACACCTACACACTTTACACTTCTTTTTACACAGTTGTAAAAACACAGTAACGGTCTGTTGTGAGAAGAAAATGTTTGCACTTACCTTTTAACCTTGTGATGTCTGGTCTTTTATGTTTTTGTGAGTAATTTTCATATGTCAGATTATATATATTATATATACATATTATATAAAGTGTGTAATGCATTAAAAATGGATGTAAGCACATTAAATATCACTAAATTTCATTATACTATTTAAAGGTGAATCTATGTACATGTATTTATTACTTTTCATGTATTTATAAAAAAAAGATAAGATAGAAATTAAATATGAAAAATATAAGGTACTATTTACACAACTCTCTGGAATACTTGATTCTGATTGGTCAATCGCAGCACTGTACACATTATGCACCTGCCTTTTTATTAAATGTATAATCGACTGTTTTCCCAGTCAATGTGCTAGTTTCATGGCTCTGTGTTGGTCTGCAGTCTCTTTCTTCTCACATAAAACAATAATTTCAACCAAATTAACTTTTCATGTAATTTTATTTATTTATTTAGTGAGTAGCTGTGTAAAAAGTGGGATAAGGTACAGCTGGCCAGTCATTATCCCAAAATAAGTGCTTTCAGGATGTGAATTGGCCTTATGAATACCTTTTTTAATGCATTATACATTCAGGCTTAAAGTAAACTGTTACCAGAGATGTTTGCTAATTATCTGCATTGCAAATTGTGTCTTCATTGCACTCAAGGGTTTTGGTTTGGAACTAGAGTTAAACCACATGCCTCTGTATTTCCCTCCCTTTGACTGTCAGTCTCTCTTTGATTTTACACTCATTTTACCCTTTCTCATTCATTCGGCTAATAGTGTTAAACACAGTCTAATTGAAAAAGGTCATCTATAGAAGTGAGTAATGCATCTGACATGACATATATTGTTTTGTTCTGGTAAACGAGTATTAAATACTGCTTGTGGACTTGGCATGTGATTCCAAACAAGCATATTTTAGTTT
>NW_015784823.1:0-1514 GCF_001515625.1 Sinocyclocheilus rhinocerous | reverse complement strand
AGTATTATGAGTGATTGCCAAGGTGTTTTGAGTGTTTTTTTAGCTTGTTGCTACAGTATGTTGTTGCTATAATGCTTTGAATGGTTGCTAGGGTGTTGCTATGCGGTTCTGAGGTGACTGTTAGAATGTTCTGGGTGGTTCCTATAGTGTTCCTATGCGGTTGCTACAGTATTATGAGTGGTTGCCAGGTTGTTGTTCTGTGATTGCTAAGGTGTTTTGAGTGTTTTCTTTAGCTTGTTGCGACTGTATGTTATTGCTATAATGCTCTGAATGGTTGCTAGGGTGATGCTATGCAGTTCTGAGGTGACTGTTAAGAGTTCTCTTAGTGGTTTTGTGGTTACCAAGGCGATCTGAGTGGTTTTTAGTGTGTTGCCACAGTATGTGGTTGCTATAATGCACTGGACGGTTGCCACATTGTTGCCATGCGGTTGTTCAGAGTGTTTTTTTAGTGTGTTGATATGCAGTTGATACCGTATTCTAAATGCTTGCCAGATTGTTGCTCTGTGATTGCCAAGGTGTTTTGAGTGTTTTTTTAGCTTTTTGCTACAGTATTTAGTTGCTATATTTCTCTGAATGGTTGCTAGGGTGTTGACACGCAGTTGTGAGGAGACTGTTAAAGTTCTCTGAGTGTTTACTGTTGCATTGCTATGTGGCTACAAAGGTGCCCTGAGACTTTTTTGAGTGTTGCTGCAGTATGTGGTTGCTACAGTGTTCTGGATGGTTGCCAGGATATTGCTATGTGGTTCTGAGGCAAATGTTAAGAGTTCTCCGCCTGGTTACTGTGGCGTTGCTATGCATTTGCCAAGGTGTTCTGGATGGTTGCCATGTTGTTGCTATGCAGTTCTGAGGTGACTGATAGAGTGCTCTGAGTGGTTCCTTTGGTGTTGCTATGCGGTTGCTAGGGCTCTGGGTGATTGCAAAAGTGTTACTAGGCAGTCGTTTGGACTTCAGATTAGACTTATAGCAACTCTGCACATTCAAATGGAATACAAGAAAACACTGTAACCTTAAAAAAAGGCACACTTCAGCTTCAATCTGAAATCACTGTCAGGACAGATATCCTGCAGATCTGTGCATCTGTAAGACTCCATGAAGATGAAGAGATTGTGTGTGAAAGCTCAGTTGCTTTACACTGTAACGAACAAAGGAGCGTTTTGTTTTGCAAGCGCCGGGCCGGCTGGGTAATACACACACAAGAGCAGAATGTGTGTGTATGTGTGTGCACCGATAACCAATGAGCCATTGTGAACCTGCAGCTCCTGAGGGATTTCTACAATTCAATTCAAAGAGAGGCCAAAAACACGATGATGTACGCTAGTGGTTGCTGTGGCAGTAATAAACCTCAGTATTCAAGAGACTGGCAAGAATGGCAAGAGACCCATTAAAACTGATGTGTTATTATTCTATAGAACCTAGATATAAACATGTCAAAGGTAACTTAACGACTAATTAACTTCAACTAACTTGCACAGCAAAGTGTTTTTGTCCCCGAAATGCTTTAAGGAAGCACAGGC
>NW_015784822.1:0-1513 GCF_001515625.1 Sinocyclocheilus rhinocerous | reverse complement strand
TTTTTTTTTTTTTTTTTTGTTAATAGTTAAATTATATAAATTTGTTTCTTTTACTTTATTTTTGACTTCCTTTTGGTTGGTGGAATAATTCAAATAGAAAGTCATTCACTCATCTAGCTTACATCTAACTGAAGTTCATTCATTCAAGATTGCATTTAGCATTTCCCCTTTATTACAAAACAAATTGCTCAGCACAATTACAGAAAAGCTGGGTTATTGTAACGAATAATTGGCATCAATTTGAGAATGTCCCTTTCTGCTTTATTGACAGCAAACGTGTGTAATAATCAAGTTTTATACAAACCTGTGGATTTCATGTTCTCAAGCTTGATTTATTAATGCAGCAAGATATACTTGACCATCTGTACAAAGATTCACATGATCAATGTCAAAAATTTGCATCTTTAAATTCATGTCCTAGAAATAGCATCCGCATCTTTAGTTTGTCTTCATTTTTCATAATTCTATGTTTTAGGTTATTCAAAATCCTAAGACTTTTTGCCAAATTCCAAGTTTAAACTGGCTTTTGATTTCCAAGATTTTAATTTCATTCTGCCTTAGTTTTAGTAATTTTTTTTCTCTTCAGGAAGCCCATGCTTTCATCAGCAGTGCCATAGCCCAATGGCTGTAGGTTTTGCTCTTAATGGGAGAGTTTCCCAACAGTGCCCAGAGGGTATAAATAAACGTAATCAATGATTATTCAGCAATTGCTCAATATTTGTACTTTGAAACACCTTCATCCCTTATTGTTAATATGAGCATATATGCTGGACTCTGAATTGCTCACACACCCACACATGATGGTGTAATTGAATTTCATGGTAGCATCTAACAGCCAGTAAAACATCTATTTGGTCTATTTGTGGTGTTCTATTCTTTGCAAGAACATTAAACCATGTGAATGTACAGAGACTTACTAAATGTGCATTTGTGTGTGCCTGTATATGAGCAAGCATAAAGGTGGTATGTCTGTTCCCCTGTCATGACAAGCCCAATATTTTACCTGTCTATACAAATATAGAGCTGCCTTTCAAAGTTTGGAAGAGTGAGACAGCCCTGTATCGCTGTCTTCATCTGGGTGGGGCTCATAAAAGAGCTTTCAAGTGTGGAGCCTAGGAGACGCTCTATTCTGTCTCTTCATCTGATGTGTTAGGACTTAAATGTGACGCAGCAAAACATGATATTAATCAGCACAGCCCTTTAAATCATATTTAGGACACTTAAGAATTTGATGCTGTTCAGCAAATAAGCTGCTCCAATATCTTGTCTCATTTGAAGTGATTTTAAATGCAATAATTCTATGTGGAGTCAGAATAATGAATTTGAGTATAATTGACTTAGTTGAGCTTGTCAAAGTGAGTTGCATGTCAAGACTTGATTCTGTTATGTAGGCAGTAAGCGTATACCTATAGGTGCAGAATACATTAACTTTATTAAACATTTGTGGCCTTTTGTGTAATGGTTCAGATAGGGCTGGACGATATAGCTAAAAAATGTATCAACGATATAATGT
>NW_015784821.1:0-1514 GCF_001515625.1 Sinocyclocheilus rhinocerous | reverse complement strand
GTTCTATTTATGACATACTGACACAAAGTTCAAATGATTTGCAACAGTCGCTTTGTTGCGTTCAGTGTGGACAGCCTCAAGCTTTCAATGCAATCATGTAGACATGGTGTCTCTAGATATGACTCAGGTCAGTTTCTCAATGTAAGTCTTCAGTGTAAAGACTTTATTCTTATTTGCTTGGGTTGCTTGATTAATCATTTGGCGTAATTGGGCATAATTGCAGGCCAGCTTCAAATCCAAAGGTCAGCACTGACCAGCTGCTCTGAAACAAATCTGTGTTTTATTTTAGCAAACATTGTGTTTTTTGCTCAGCAAAAATACCTCCGCTAGCACTTTCTCCTCTCACTGGATGGTCACCTCTAGAGTGAAACATGGAATATTCTCAATTCATCCTGACTGAATGCAGAAAACAAGTCAGTTTTCTGTCAGCCATTATAGACAAAAATCTTCCACAAAGCATACAGCAACTGCTTCAGTAGCGTTGAAGGATGCTGTCTTAAGCTGTTTTGAAAGGGTATGGAAAGGGTTTGTAGTTTTTGATGGAAATGGTTTGGATTTATTTTATTTCAATTTTTAAATCCCACTGAGTGCAGTCTCCAGACTGTGTCACGAGGACAAGAGGAAGCAGCGTGCAGGAGAACGGGAAGATGTAGTCCTGGCACTTCATCATCCCACGGTGTGCCAGATGGAGAAGACCGAGGGAGTCCTGGCATAGAGGGGGTGCTGGTGACTGACCAACCATCACAGAAGGGCTCCCCCCTCTTCTGTCCTTTGGACAAAGAAAATAAGAGACCATTTAAACAGAAAAGAAACCATGGAAAAATGATGGATGGTTTTTCATGTACGTGAAATTTGTAGTGAAAGACTGAGCTCTGCAGAAACTCATTTGATTTGAATGTGTACTATATATAACCATTAATATATTTTCTTTAAATCTATTAAATATGATTATATTAAATATTTATTTAAACAATAATTTAAAAATAAATAAATAAATATTTTTGCCTGATTGCTAGTGAATTACTGGTCCAAGTGAGCAGGTAAAATAATTTTTGTTGAGCTGTCATTAGTATGATTGTTATTATAACTGGCTTAGAGCAGATAAAGAAAGTGTAACTTACTTTAGTGGAAGCATGTTTCAAGCCAAGACATGATTACAATGCTTTGTGTCGTCTTTTGCTCTGTTTACTTTAATGCACTTGCAGACAGCCAAACTTTGAGACTTTGTGGATTCTACTGATCGAATATTTTTGAGCTACTGTCATAATCATTTCTTAAACCACAAGTAATGTTGTGGCCAAACTGTATGTCTGGAAACTCTATGCCGGATGTCTCTCACTCATACTGAAGGACTGGTCTGTTTCTCACAAAGCCATGATTGGATTTAATCCATACGTTAATGGGAAGCAAATGACTCTCATAAAATTAACCAAGGTAAAGCAATAAGAAAATCATAAAGACTCTGTCAGAATCTTGTTCCAGGGATATCTGTATGCCAGTATGTTTTTCCCACA
>NW_015784820.1:0-1514 GCF_001515625.1 Sinocyclocheilus rhinocerous | reverse complement strand
TTTTTTATCATGTAAAAAATTATACCGTTATTATCGTGGACGATATGATATGGCACACCCCTATATCCAACTTTATATTTATATACTTTATCATTAAGACTGTCAAATAAAATTAGTTTAACTTCTAAAAACACTTTTTGTGATCCCTGCTGCATTCAGTCACGCTCCAGCAAACTAGAACACAAAAACGTGTCCTGTGTGAACAGCCCCTAAACATACCGCTGGATGAACTGTCCAAAAGGCTTCAAGCAAGTCTGGTTTGTGTAAACGGAAGTCTCTCTATGAATAAACCCTAATGGGAGAAGATGTTTTAGAGACCCACCACAAAACTGCACCTCCCACTGTGAAGATGCAGGCCTGACCCCATGTACTGAATCATCTCATTAATATCCTTCCTGCAGTCACTACTTGCAGGTCTGATAAAAAGACGAGAGTGTTATGCAACGTGCCCTCAGAATGACACATTATATGACACACATGCACATACATGAGGGCAGAGATAACACACAGGTAAGCCACAGAGGTCTCACTTCCTGCCACACAGCTGCTGCTGATGTGGGGGTGCTTCCTCTGGCATCACAAGATAGATGACAGAGAGAGAAACAGTAGTATTATGACAGGAAGCAGCCCTTGGGGCAACAGACAGGGTTTTTTGTGTTTTTCTTTTTAAATGGGAGTCTCAGTGAAGGGCCATTGTATTTTTTTTTCTTCTTCCTGTTAGCCCAGACAGGCCAGGAGTTTAGATTTTACCTAGCTGACATTTTAAATGGATGCAACACAAAATGTTTTATTTTTATCACTGTATTTTCATGTGCCAGAATATGTTTTCGGGAGAATTTTTAAACTTTATTTAATAGTAATAGCTGCGTGATATGCAGCTATAATGTAGCGTTAAAACAGTATAAGGCAGTATAACAGTATAACAAGTATTCACGGCATAGCACTGCATACAATTATGACAGCAGTGTGAAGAAAAGAAATAAAAAGGACAATGACAATCAAATGTCTTCTTGTTTTACAGTTTATAGGTTGACAGCCTCATTTTCCCATGACACTATGGATTTCTTTAGGCTGAGGAGTATACTATGAAACCTGAATCACAAGCGAGCACCGACGCAAATCAAAGCCAAATGTGCAGAGGAGGGTTTAAGTGAAGTCATGTCCCACACCCACCCATCAGCCGGGCTTCATTACTCACAGAGACAGTCCTTTCAGAGCAGGCAGGATAGAGCCACCCCAGGCCATCCCTGTATACGCTGCTGTCTATGATTGCTGCCATTAAGCAGCCAGCTGTGCTGCTGGCAGTGAAAGATGTGTACTGCTCTGTCTCAATGTACCACGAGTCCGTACCTCTTCTCTCACACTGTCTCTGCACAAAATACACATGGATGACACTTTGCCCTCTGCATTGCCAACATACAATCTGACAAGGCGTGTCCCGAAAATGATACTATAGCAGGAGAGAGAGTATTTTCCCCTCAGGCTTATTTTTATAGCGAGTCAGAAAGCAACTA
>NW_015784819.1:0-1513 GCF_001515625.1 Sinocyclocheilus rhinocerous | reverse complement strand
CATGATGACATATTTCCATTCACTTCCTGTGGCCAAAGAAACAAAAGAAAAAAGATCAGAAATAATCAATTCAGAAACAATAACTACATGCCATTGTCAAAACATGCAGCCATAAACACAATTTATAAAGTATGAATACATTGTATCTTTACTTTGTGCCTTAAAAACCATAAAAAAAAAATCCTTCGTTTTATTTATTTTTATGAAGAGAGCAAAATAATGGTTAAATTTAATGTTCCGTCAAGGGTCAGTGTTAACATTTTTAGTAATATTTAAACAAGGTCATGATTATTGATGTTCATTGTGCCGCTGTTGTAAAACGGCATTTGTGAAAATGTTATTACCTTGACTTTTCATGATGGTGTTGACTGTGATGCCACTCATACCCTTAACAAACAGGGACTCCCTACTATTTGCCACTTGAGCATTATATGGTGTGAGAATGGCAATGTCTTTTGTCTTTATCCTAGCCTCAGTCAAAAGAATGGCAATCCGCACCTGTTGATCACATTTTGAAATAAATTGATATATAATTCTATAATATATTCTTAGGTGGCATTTTGAATTTAGAACAATACATTATTTGTGGAAAAAATGGGCGGGGCTTCGACATTTAAATTATTTCTTTATTTATATATTTTATTTTCTGTACCTAAGACGTTTGACGCATCTTCATGTACTGTAGCTATGCATTTAAGAATCTTTGTAATTAATATATATTTTTAAATGAAAAGGTTATTTTATTATATCTGTAGTAGTTTGAAATTTTAATGGTATGAAAGGGAGCGCGCCTCAGGGAGGAGTCGTTATGTCTCCTAGGAAACTTAACCGCCAATTCTGCCGAACAACGGCATCGACTGATGAGAAGCTGGAAGAAGAGCGTAAATCTAACGCTCTCCGCATCATTCGGAGTTATTAGGTAAGTAAGTTTATTAATATCAGTGTTTTGTGAAAATAACAAAATGTACACAGTGTTTGACCATTATTTAGAAACGGCTGTCATGTTTTACATTTTATTTGGACGGATGTGTTTAAAGATGGACGAAGCCACCCGTTGTGCCAGGTTAAATATTAGTTTTTTTCTCCTTTGAGACCATATTTTAACTATTTTGTTAGTCGTAGTGGCCGTTTTAAATCTCAAGATGGCGCCAAGTAGCGATTCTAGCTCGCGTTGTTATGAAAATATAGATGGAGTCATATGATATGAGACAAAATTACAAAATTAGTAGCAGCTAATGATTATCATCTGGAGGGTTCTACATTAGCGTCTGTGGATATTTAAAGCTTAGTCTAAAGTCTAATTTACAATGTATACAACAACAATTCTGTACAACATATACTATACAGTGTACAATGTTGTACAATATATACTTAAATTATTATTACATATATTACATTATTTAATTTACTACACTTATCTCTTACCGCTTCTTCTGCCTCCTCCAAATTTGCCTTTGAATTTTCATTCCCCCGTTCAGTCGAGACCACCAGACTTTTCTCCTTTCCTTCAACA
>NW_015784818.1:0-1513 GCF_001515625.1 Sinocyclocheilus rhinocerous | reverse complement strand
TGTTGTTTCTGCCATGGATCAGCGGCGTCCTTGGCATCAACAAGACCTCCACCGAGCAGCGTTCGCTCTCCGAACGGCTCGAAGAATACTAATGAATGTCGAAACATCTGTCGCCCTCCGATCCCATTCCGATAACACGGAGAGAAACAGTCTCAGTCTTCATGTATGGCCAGATCTGATTAACGGCAGGCACGTTCGCAACACATGGCCAGTTTGTTCAGCTTAAACGCGAGTGCCACCTTGACCTCATGGTTTGGCAAGCAGAGCCGTTTGTGAATTTGTACATGGTCGAGAGAAAGGAAGAGCTCAAGCGAAGTGTCAAATGAGCACGGCGTCTCATTTATGTTGCGGAGTACCGGGGATGATGTAACTTTGAACCCCACAGAGAAATACAGATAGGAAAGAGAGAACAAGCCTGACGGAAAGAGAAATGGGAAAGAAAGGCTGAGCTTGGGTTTCAAGTGCAAAAGCCTGAAGGGAAAAGACTGTGGTCCATTTACAAGGCTGCTTTCACCAGATTGTGTTGAATAAATAACTCTGCCCAGAGTTGAACTGTTGTAACGTGATGTGCTTTTATATTTGTGAAGGAAATAAATATCGATAGTGACAGTGAATCTGCCATGTATCATGTTAAGAATCTGAATTAAACAATAGTGCATGTTCTCGGCTTGTAAAACACAGGTGCATTGAGACTTTCGACGGCAGAGACATAAAGGAGATCAGGCACTGCAATGAAAGAATCCAACTGAGAGTCCCTGAAGCTTGAGTGGAGTGGTCTTGCATTCGTCTGAAAGGATGCCTGATAGTGTTTCATGCCTCAGGGATCCATCTTTCAACAAACACGGTTGCATTAAGATCTATTCTCCAATGAGACATCCAGAATCTAACAGCATTTTGAATACCTTTACGCACATTTCATTTTTATGTCGCATTGTAAATGTCACGACAAGGATGTGATGATAGTGCTGATTGGCCGATGACACCTCAAGAATGAATACAGTCCCAAACCCTTCACTAGTGACTGTGACATGAAAGGCAGCAGACAGGGAAAAATGTTAGTCCATTTCATGCTTCAAAAAATATTGGGAACTAGTGAAGCATCTACTATAATATAATTAAATATTTCTGATTTCTGACAGCATGTTGCTAAATAAATGGTGGCATGAGGAAGATTGTACTCTATGGGGTGATGCATCTGACCCACTGACACACTTTACCCCACTCTCCTCTAATTATTACTAAGGTGTCAAAATGGCAAGACTAAAAATGCAAAAAAAAAAAAAAATTATGTTTGGTAATCTCTGACACATTGTGTCAAGCGTTCTCAAACAGTGCTTTATAAATTGACAAACACAAATAGGTACACCAGGACCACTTCAAGCATAATTTCCTCATTTCCAAGTGATTAATCTTTGATTCATTTGCTGGGTAACAATGATTAAGATCCACAATGCTTATCTTATCATGACACAAAATCTTTAATCAAAACCGGCTGCCTTGTTTTTGTCGGAAC
>NW_015784817.1:0-1511 GCF_001515625.1 Sinocyclocheilus rhinocerous | reverse complement strand
TTCCAATATAAAGGAGGGAACATTGAATGGATGCTGGATTGACAGCGGTCAGTAAGAGAAGAAAAAGAAAAGATGACAAAATGAACTCTCTGAAATGCAGATATATGAGCCATATGTTTCACTGTGGGGGATTTGTGTCGATCTGCTGCATATTTGAGTGCACAGATGCAATACACACCTCTGCTGAAGATATCTCTGCAATGGCAGCTCACAAAGCTTCTTGTCTTTTTCTCCATGTGAAACAACAGAAAACCTGGGGTATAAATGACAAAACTTTATCAGAAAGCAAAGTAACATTATTTATTGTCTTGCAACTGAAATATTTTACATACACATTTAATATTTAATCATTTGTTAATTTACTGCAATTCATCTGTAATCATTCTTCTGAATTAAGCAATATATTTATTTTACTATTTATTTATTTATTTGCATTTAGGTTTTTTATTTTCATGTTTTTGCTATTGCAACATTACTTGTTACACTCCTCTTTCCCTCCTCTCTTCTTTCCTGTTTAAAGAAGTTCACTGCTAGAGTGAAGAAAGTCATGGAGGTTGTTGATTACATGGAGCATCTGCATGGCAGCAGCAAACTAATGTGTGGCACTGTGCTTTAATGAGTAAAACACCAATCATCATTCGTCTGCATGTGCGCTGCACTGCTTTATGTACATGCTTCATATATACACTGAAGGCCTCAGGACAGTGAGCAGGGACCATCTGTTGGATTTATGCTACGCCACATGTGTGTTCAGTGTTTTAGGGAGATTCTCAGATCATTGTTATGAGTGATAATTGAGCAGGCTTTTTTTTTTCTTTTTTGAATCAGCAGGTTATTTAGGCATTCAAAGACAAAATGCAGTAACTACACCACACAATTGTTTTTTGAATCTGAGCATAGTTGAGTCAAACCCATCCAACACACAACAGATTATAGTTTAAGAGAGCTGATTTTGCTCATAACTTCATTTTGAAAATATGCATTTACTGTGTTTTGTCTTTGCACGGCAGAACTGTTTGAGGCAAATTATCTATCATAGATTTTTAATTGTTTTAAAAGGTGGATATTAAATATGTATGTTACAAGGTACCTTGTAAAACAAACAAGTGCAAGTGTGCATTATTTATAATCTTAAATTCAGACAAAAGGCCTGATATATTTAGAAGGAGAGAAGGAGGAAGACTAAAATGCCTGTGTGATTCAGGTCCAGCCAAAACACCGTTTTATTTCTCACCATGTCCTTCTCCTCCTCTTCATCTCTCTTTTCTTTTCCTTTCTGTGATTTTAATGCTCTTTATGAGGGTGTATAGTTCAGGTCTTAATGATATGTGCAGTTTTGAAGGTTGACTTTGTAATTTCCACATGCATGGATTTCTATTGCGAGCAATAAGGAAATTATAAGTCTGTGTTTTGATAAGAAAATGTATTTTAACAAAAAGGTTTATGAACATGTTTGTTGATACGATTGTGTACATATGGATGTGTATATTCATATGCACATGCATATTAAT
>NW_015784816.1:0-1508 GCF_001515625.1 Sinocyclocheilus rhinocerous | reverse complement strand
ATAGAAAACAGTTATTTTAAATTGTAATAATATTTCACAATATTCATATTTTTACCATATTTTGATCAAATAAATGCAACCTTGGTAATAATAATAATAAAAAAAAACATACAGGCCACAAATATTAATCACATATTAATTACAAAAGATTACATGATTTCTTAAAAATTACAAAATCATTACAAATGATTTCTTCCCTGCATAATTTTTTTTGCATTAAACTAATATCTTGCAATTATCTATACAGTATATCACCCACCCTTATCGGCCTGATATCCGACCACTGTATTATTATTTTTCATGAACATTCTTTTCATTTTTTTACGGTTCACCTGTAGTTAAACAGCCTCAAGGCTATGATGGAGGATATGAGGTCCTCCTCATCCTCTCTACTCTCACAAAGTGGACAGCAGGAGGCAGTAAGCTTCAGCAAAGCAGACGATCAGGCTCAGAGTGCAGGTCAGGATCAGGGTCAACAGCAGACAGGAGGTCAGGGTCAGGAACAGGAGGTCAGTCAGTTGTCCCAGTCATGCAGCAAACCTGAGGACAAGACCACTCACCTCATGAACCAGGGACATGAGGACAGGAACCAGGTACATGACACAGAGACAGACATGAAATGTCTCTTCTTCATATTTATTCTTCTTAAGTCATTTTAGGAAACATCTGGAAGGAAACACTTAAACGAGATGTTGAAGTCTCCTGATTTCCAAAAGATGACTGAAATGTTCTCGTATGAGTGTGTGATGTTGTTTTGCTGTAGAACACTAATCTGGTGAGCGACTTAGAGGGAGCCATACTGCAGCTGCAGTCCGAGTGTGAGAAACTCCACAGAACATCCAACCGCCTGATGGAGGAACACAGCAAGAAACAGACACACATCGACGTGAGTAAACAGAGAGCCTCATAAGACATCATTTACTTCCATCACTTACTTAGCTTGTGGTTTTTCCAGCGTCTGTTCAAGATAGTGGAGGAACTGGATGAAAAGAAAGCTGACAAGCAAGTGGTGGAAATGGAGATTGAAATCGTGAGTTGTTTCTTTATACAGTTCATAAACAATCCAAGTTCATCAACTCTTTGTGGTCCCCACTGGACCATCACAGTCACTCTCAGTCAGTGGATGTCATCTCGTTGCTCCTCAGAAAGCAGACAAGCGGGCTCTGGAGAGCAAGGTGAGCCGCATGCAGTTCGACAGCATGGCAGAGCAGCTCAATAACATGATACAGGATCTGCTGAGGAAGATCAGCGGTCAGGAGCAGGACTGGAACAAGGTGATCGAGAAGATCTCCACTGAGATGGACTGCAAGGTGAGAGACGGACAGACCGAAGCAGTCCTTCTTTGAAGTCATTGAAATTCTCCATGGTGTAAAAATATTTTCAAACCTTTATGAACTTGTATAACTTACATTTCTCACTGTTCTATCTTTTCCAGAAATATAGTGACTTTTTTTGTTTACGTTTGGAGCTAAGCATTATGATCACATAAAATGTAATGAAAATTATCT
>NW_015784815.1:0-1510 GCF_001515625.1 Sinocyclocheilus rhinocerous | reverse complement strand
TTACACAATACATTATTCTGTATAATTTCTAATATACCGTTATGTCATTTAATATATTGATCATTCGTATATTTGGAAATATATTTTCTTTGCATAAGGGTTTGGATCCACTACTGCGTTATCACGACTCCCTACGTTACATAGGTCTATATTTATTTATTTGACAAAAAAAATTAAAATATTTAACTCCTGGTAAGAGGGAATGGGGAAATATTGAGAGAAATAACCACACACTTAATGCAGTATACTGTTTTCAGTAATCCCGTCTAGAGATCTCATAACCACATTAGATTAGTTCAAATATTTTTGCAAATCATATCAATGACAATTAATATGGGCAATTAAAAATGTTGTCCAGAAATGGTGTCATCTTTTGCCAGCAGAACAATGACAGATTGAAATCTAAGCAACTGTATCATTTCCACACTTGTAATTTGGCAGGCAAAATTACCTGCATTTAACTTATTTATTCATTAACAATAAATTGGTTAACTTTAGAATAACACCAGTGTAGAAACATTCATTCACAAGACAAACTACATAAATCCTTTGAATCTGCAGCGTCTGATTATTAGCTAAGGTCATTATTGTTGTTATTATAATCTTAAGAATGAGGGTTTAAACTTTCAAAAGAGAAAATGTGCATTTACAAATAGTTTGGGTCTAATTCTTTTCCGCTACTTAAACTCTCAAAGCTTAGGCTATAATGATTTAAATCTTATTCTTCTTCTTAAATCACTTCTGTTTAAAGCTGCACTTCACCTTAACTGCTTTCATTATAAATTCAGTTGAATTATAATTCATTATAAAACGGCAAAATAACCAAAGCAGTTGCCTTACCTTGTCGAAATGCCAGATGCTTTAAGTTCAGGTCTGTTAATGGTCTGATGGAATGGATGAAGCTGCAGATGCTTTTTTTATAGCCGTACAAGGAGAAATCCCCTAGTTTTCCCCAAATAACCTGCTTGGCAGCCGCGCGGTTTTATTTTCGCTTTTTACAAAGGGACTGGTGTGATCGTTACTCCTCTGGCGAATATCCAAGTAATAGCAAAACACGTGGTTTACAGTAAGATGCCAAGGCAGGTGGTCCCTTCGCCCGTTAAAACTAGGGGATTTCTACATGCTGGTTAGCTATAAAAGCAGCCAAGACTCCATCCCACAAACACTCCATCCTCACCAATGACGAAGCATAGTCTATGTTTGAAAATAAAGAAAGAGCGACATAAAACCTAGTCACTTTCAGGTACGTTTGAATTGTGAAAATGTATCTACAATGAAATTGTTTAATCCAACTGTCAAGTCATTGTCATGTCATATCGTATCTTAAATGTTTGTTATGTTTTGGGTTAATTAGAACCATAATAATTTGACTCGTTTTTTGTTTTTATGTATGATTTGTTTACTAAAGTACTAAAGAGCTGTTGTTATAAACCTGACAAACTGTTAGACAAGAGGAGGATTTGCATTTTTAGGTATTCTCTTACTTATAAGCTACTGGATATTTAGGTAT
>NW_015784814.1:0-1511 GCF_001515625.1 Sinocyclocheilus rhinocerous | reverse complement strand
GGAAAGCAGGTGTTCGCAGTTAGATCCAGTAAAGAAAGAGTGCGTTAAATCCTTCAGATCCAAGGTAAGATTGAGGGGAGTCAAACGAGAGGTGCTCACCACCCATAGAAGAGGCGGCGAGCAGGATTCACATGCTGTTGACAGGCAATGCGGGTTTTTAATGTGCATTCTTTGATGGCTCAGCAAAACCTCAGATATCTCTTCAAGGAACACTGCTGTGTTGCTAAGACCAGTGGATCAGAGCACACATCTGAAATTCACACCACAAATACTTTCCATGTTCCCTTCTTAAAAATAACTTAACCTTTAAAGATGTCTTTCTTATTATTTGCTTATTTATTTATTTAATTGGTGTTTTTAGAGACATCTGCTAGTTGTGGTGCCTACTTAAAGTTATTAAACTAAAAAGAGAGACATATACAGTTTTAAAATGAAGAAATACACCAGCAAATATAGGAAGATGTTGTGGGTCATGACTTTACTCACCCAATGATCCATCAAGACATATACTGGACATCATTCTGCAAGAATTATAAAATATTCTAATTATATTTTAACCTCATGCTGAATATTAACCTTATAAAGACAAGAAAATGAGTAATCTTACCTTGAAGATAAAACGAGCAGTACTTGGTTTAGATTTGATGTTACACTGAATTATAAAAAATGTGTAAAGTCAAAATGAAACCTTGTTTGTAACCCAGTTCACTTTCATAATAGTGGCGGATTTCAGAGGGAAATGGGATATTCCATGTGAAAAAAATGTAGGGTGGGTCTGTGAGATATAAAAAGTTGTATCAGGTGGTTTGTGGGACTGAAAAATAAGACGTCAACCGAAAAGGAAAGTCATTTTAACATCGACAAATTGATCACAATAAGACCAAGAATGTCTATAAAGAACGTAAATAGGGTTGATTTTGATTCCTTGTTCACTTTAAGCAATTCAAATAAATAAATAAAAATACAACAAGGTAAAGGTTACAATTATAGGTAAAAAGATGATAAAATAAAGAAAACCTTTTTAAAAAAGCAGGAAGCAACAATTATTACAGTTGGGTTATTTATTTAGGAAAAAAAACATATTTTTGGCAAACAGTCAATCTGTATAGAATTACAAACTGAACACCTCATTGTTCAAGAGAACAATTCAAGTTTTGACTGGCATTTTTATGGATTATAAATTGAACTGTCCACTGAACAGTTCCTGCAAAACCTTTAAGTAGTACATTTTATTCAGATCCAAGCCAATGAAAAAAATCATGGTGGAATACTCATCATCAACATCTTCAAGCTTCAGATTCAAACATCTTCTTCCTGCCACCCATACCAGACTTATCCTCGATGTTCTTACGCCAGTCACCAACATCACGCAGTTCTTTATCCTGTGAATGAAGGTGAGATTTTCAGCTTTTGCAAACTGGAATTTCTTGACCTTATCATGTAAAAATGTGGTCATCTGTTGTACGCACCTCCTCTTTGACCTCCTTCTTGACTTGTTTGAGGTTGGCTCT
>NW_015784813.1:0-1511 GCF_001515625.1 Sinocyclocheilus rhinocerous | reverse complement strand
GGTGAAAGCAGTGCCAATGTAGCCAATTAAGCATGAGAGCTCGAACGCCGCCTCTAGCCAACAGCGCAGAACAATGGCTTATTTTTAGACCCTGTGCGCGTCTCTCCGTTGATGGTTTGTGTTTCGGCGCAGGGTTGAATGCCCCGTTCCAAACACAGACTTATAGAATTTGTAAGCTGCCTTTCTGTCTGTAGCTCTGATATTTATGAGCCGTTTCTAGCAGTATTGTATGGTTTGTTTCTAATAAAACCGGCTTCGTGATCCCAGCTGGCCTGCAGTGTTCAGATTTTGGAAACTGAAAACCTTCTTTCTGTCACTCTTGCCTTTCAAGTCAGCATCCTGTGAGTCTCAAAGGACACGGAAACTGACTGTGTGTTGTTAAAAGAAGAGTTGAAAACACTGTCATCATTTTCTCACCCTCATGTCATTCCAAACTGCATGACTTGCTTTCTTCTGTGAGACACAGAGGTTTTGTATCATCTCTGAGCTGTTCTTTTCCATACAGGCTTTGATCGACACGAGTGTCGAAATATTCCTTTAACAGAGCGCAACTATTGCATGTTCCACAAGTGAGAGTTTGGGCTTTTGTGTAAAATAATTAATTGCATTACAGAGTCATGAAATACGATAGCACGGTCCAACACAAAGATTCAGGGATTTCCTTCAAGACTAATTACTTCGTTTAGACCATTTCTGTGGTTGTTTTCACTGATGGCCACACGGGAGCAGCAATTAACTAAGAGAGCACCGGTTCAACTGTGATTATTGTGATTATAAGTCAAACGTTCCTTGAAATTCTGTATGTAAATGATTAAACTCTCACAGCAGTCGATCTAGATATTTCCCATCCAAGTTTAATGGAAAGACAATTACAGATTCATGCCTTAAGTGTTCATTATTTCAGAACGTACCATGTTATTCCCAGTTAAAGTTCTCATCCGTCTCCCTATCCATACTTGTATGGATCATCCTGTCAAATAGGCATGCCAGGGTTTTCATGCTTATTAAACACTTCATTAGGCCGGTATGAAAAGGATATTACTTACACCCCCTGAGCACAATGTAATGTATGATCTATATTCTGATTCTATAATGCATGCTGAAACGCTTTTCACACTGATTTCAGCTCAATGGCTGTGAAAGCCTGTAACTATACCTGTAAATTCCATTGATTTTATCCTTACGCATTTGTTTTCTTCATATATCCCATCTATTACTTTCTTAAATTTGCCTCCCAGTCTCACTATTTCAAAATTTAATCAAATATACCATTAAAAATTTAGGAACTATGTCTAAAGAGCATGCATTACATGTTGATTTGGAAAGCATGAATTGTAGTCTCTTATTGCAATTGCAACATACAAATCAATGTGTATGTGAGGGCTGTAAAGTATATCTGTCTTCCAGTGAAAAACAGTTATTTATTAGCAACATGAACCCAAATCCGATTGGCAGGAGTGTCATGATGCATTTTACATGCACTGCAGAATGCAAGCAGGTTGCAGACATTG
>NW_015784812.1:0-1509 GCF_001515625.1 Sinocyclocheilus rhinocerous | reverse complement strand
TATATTTAAGAGTTTCTCCTAAATCAGAAAGTTAGGAGCTACTTTTAGCCTTAAGATGTTTTATGAATACAGCCTCAGAAGTCATGTGACAAAAATGTTTAGTATGTGTCTCATGGCCTTATCTCAGTGTTTTTTTTAATATATATATATATATATATATACATTTTTGCTAACCAAGTTTAAAGTTGCATGCATGTTACTTGCACATTATTGTAACACAATTTGTTCTGAATTCAGTGTAATGAGACTGTAATCATTAATATGGTATAAGTATACTAACATAATGCACAAATGTCATCCTCATGTTTGCTCATCTGATGAGGACATGAAGTTCATTTATTAAATGTTTGCCATTCTCACATCATTGCTGTCTTCATGGAAATGGTGTATGAAAAGTCAATGGTTATGATTAACGTTCAAAACTAATTTTAATTTGTGTCATCACAAGATTATTTCATATAATGTGTGATGTTTAATATTTTCTGATTTCATAAGCAGGGTCCTTGCTAAAATTCATGGGCCTGGACTGGGACAACATGCCATGAGTGGGTCGCTCACTTCTGGGCCCAGCAAGTAGCTGTATCACAAATGAGCTATGCTTAAGCAGGTTATATCTCTTAAACATAAGCACTGTGAGTTTTAAATCACTTTTATTACTTTCTGTGTAAATTAGGCTAATTAAGTCAGCAATATAGCTAGCCGCAAACAGAGCGCTTTAACAATTGTAGAACTGTTTGTATAAATTTAACAGAGATCTTATGCATTAACTATTGATCAAATGACAGAAAAGGGCATTATTTCCAGTTTCCAGCAAACACAGTCAAATAATGATAATTAAGCCACAAAAACTATCAGGATCATATCTTTTTGTTTAGTGAAAATTACTTTCATTAACCAAGAAAAAAGACGTTTTAAGTTCAACAGACACTGATGGCAGTAATAGTTTTAAAAGTCAAACGCCAGACAGAAAAAGCTTCTCAAACGACAGTCACTTCTGGGTTTTCTGGGACACATCGATGTGATCGGCGCTCTTCTGTTCTTCCTGACACTCGATCATCATCGCGCTCTGACATCCACACATCCGCCTGTGGATCGCGGAAGCAGAAGGCGCTAGACATAAGCGATAATACAGCGTTTTAATATAGTTTTAAGTGGATTAATCTCAGATTTGTTCATCTTAATGCACATTAAAGACTTCTGAATGACTCTGTAGCGGCAGAAGACGCTGTTTTAAGGATTAAAAGGTATGTTATTGTCTGTTGTGTTTTCTTCTGGTTGATGTTTATATGACAGTGTTTTATGTTTCTCTCTTTATATTCGTTTTTTACTTTCATAACTAATATTTTTATGTATTCTTATTGTAAAAAATAGTCATCGTGTGTGTTTATCAAATCTCTTTGACATCCGGTGAATTGATTCTTACATCTTTTCATATTTTTAATATATCAGGATGCTTTGTTATACAAGTCTGCTGGATTTGACATTGTTTATTGATTCAGATTAAATCAT
>NW_015784811.1:0-1511 GCF_001515625.1 Sinocyclocheilus rhinocerous | reverse complement strand
CGTCTCTGTCTAATAAAAGCCTGCAGATGGATCCGCACGTCTCGCATCTCGTTCGCCCCGTTACAAAAATGATTTAAAAAGGAGTTTGCAAGGACCTTTCGCTCGTTCGTTCATTCATTCGTTTGTTTGTTTTTTTCTTTGCTGAGTAAACATTTTGTAAAATACTTAGCTTATCAAAAAGAATATGGTAATGGCCATTTATTTAAATGTTTGTTTTGTTTTTATTTGTTTTGTTTGTTTGTTTGTTAGCTGGCTTGCTTATTTGCTTGGTTGTTTATTGTTGAAACATTGTGTAAATGTCCATTTATTTATTTGAGTAAACATTGCGTAAAATAGCAATCTTGTTAAAAAGGGATTTGGAATGGCCTTTTATTTATTTGTTTGTTTGTTTGTTTATTGAGGAAACATTATGTAAAATTATTTAAAAGGGAATTTGGAATGGCCATTAATGAATTGATTGATTGATTGATTGATTTAACTGAGTATAAACATTGCATAAAACACTTAGCTTATAAAAAAATGGAATGGCTTTTTAGTTAGTTTGTTAGTGAATTGAGTAAACATTGTGTAAAATACTAAACTTACTAATTTACTAACTAAATAGTTACTGCCCTTTGCATTGGAGGCAGTTATGATACTTTAGAAATGTTATCTAGGTAGGTGACTAATTAGACTTTGTGTACAAAAATAAGACATTGATTGATTTGCATGCTTGCTAAATACTCTGGAGCAGTGAGGCCTAAAATGTGTGATTATAAATGAAGGCGTGTTTGATCAATTGAAAGATTCAATTTGCCGTTAATGAACTGCTGATGGTCTTTTTCCCAGCAGACACTGCAAAATAAAATCAATTTCCCTTCCACTTTCACATGTGTTATGGAGTGTAACGACGCCTTTATATATATGTTCAGTGATGTTTTGTTCTTTCTCAAATGTTCAGACAGTGTTGATCTTTTTGAAGGACTCACTTATTTCACATGGACTGCATGAGCTCGGGTGTCTCTGAATGTGGACACTGATGTCCTCTAGTAGTTTTCTGTCCCCTTGAGGATGTTATGAGTGTAGATTGGATTTCCCATCAGTCTTAAATCTGTCAAACCAATCTCAAACCCCTTTTCACTCTTGTTCTCCCGTCTCTTGTTTCATGAATGGTTTAATGAATAAAGCTGCCCGACACAATGCCACATGGATTGTGTTATATTGCAGTAGTTAGTTGGGTCTGTATTTGTCCTGAATGAGGTGGAGCGTTGAAATTATAGGGTCACAAACGTCCCATTTACCATTTTTAGAGACGTGCAGGACTTAGCATGCATTAAAGAAATAAAGACTGACTCTAGCAAAAAAAAAAAAAAGGCCAAAAATGCATTTAATTTTATGCATTTGAAAGGTAGAACAATGGCAAATTAATGTGCTCAAGATAAGGAAAAAAATCACATAAAATTTTCAACAGAATAGTTACATTTTTGTCATTTTAAAAGTGTTGTGGCGTATCCATCAAACAAAAAGTCATA
>NW_015784810.1:0-1510 GCF_001515625.1 Sinocyclocheilus rhinocerous | reverse complement strand
TTAATTCCAATGAGGAGGATGCCTACGCTCTGACAGCTAATCACTGACACGGCCCGCTTTACTCGGCAGTTGGGTGTACTTGTCTGGAAACTTCATGTCTGTTTCAACTGTGTGTGTGTGTTTAGACACATGTGCATGCGTGTGCACCGCCTTGCATTGTTTGCAGTAGAATTTCAGAGTCTCTTGCTGTGCTAAACTGGCAGACAGAACAGCTGGCAGAAAACCGTAACATTTCAGGCATCTGTTCTAATGTACTCAGGTAATATTAAGGCTACTTAAGTGGTTTGTTTTCTCTGATAAGTATGCAATAAAAAGATTCCAATATGATCTGAAATATTTCTCATCAGATTTTTCCAAGATCAAATTATCTGGGCTATGCCACGGATGTTAATGCAATATTAAATCTAAATTGACCCTATTTATTTCTTTTATGGAAATTCCTGAATATGTTGTGTGCAAATCATTGGTACATACCATTCCTAATTTAAACATTTGTCTTCAGAATCATTTATCAAAGCAACTTTCATTCTTCGGCTCATATGACAAATCCCTCTTCATTTTCAACCCCTCCCCTCAAACCATCTGGCTCCACTGTGGTATTTATGCATCCACTTTTCGCAATCCAAATAATTTCTGATAAATCGCTTTGAATGTCCTGTTTTACCTGGAAATAATCAGATTAAGTAAAATTAGTAGCAAATAGCATTTGCATACTGAGATTCATATCCCTTATGAAAATTAACCACATTTGTATTGTAGTACATGTGTAGTAACCATATTTTTGGCGTATTGATTACCACTTGTATAACCACAGTTTTATTGCAAATACTGTGATTAAACTATGGTTAGTGTAGGGATACCATGGTATTTACATGGTACCATGGTAAATGTCCAAAAAGTAAATAAATAAAATAAAATAAAATGATATAATAGCAGTACATAGTAACATAGTATCCATAGTACTTGTTTACTATGTACTATATTCATGCATGCCATGGTACATAAATATAGCAATTGTTTAGTTCCACTGTACACTACCGTTCAAGGTTTGCAGTCAGAAAGATTTTACACTGTTTTTGAAAGAAGTCTACATTTATTTCATTAAAAAAAACAGTAAAATAGTAATATTGTGTAAAACCGTAATATTGTAGAATATTATTACTTGAAAATATTATACTTTATAAATATTATTTTAACGTTGAATAACAATTTTGAATGGTAGTGTATATATTTAAGTGCGTTGTTTTGGATATATTACCATGGTAATGCATTGAGTTTGCCATTGTGCTTACCGTGATGGTATCACATGGTAATACTCTGGTACTTTAAAATAAATACTAAACAAAATACTGTGTTATTACTATTTTACCAAGTAAAATGAGTAGCAAATAGCATTTTCATACAGACTTTAAAGGTATAGTCACACAAAAAAATGTACTCGCCATCAAGTTGTTCCAAACCTGTGCGAGTTTCCTTCTTCTGTTGAACACAAAAGAAGATATTTTGAAGA
>NW_015784809.1:0-1510 GCF_001515625.1 Sinocyclocheilus rhinocerous | reverse complement strand
ATACATGTAAATATTTTCAAAATATATGCATGCATGTGTGTGTATAATTTATATATACATAATAAATATACACAGAACACACACATATATTTTGCAAACAAAAACTTTTATTATGGATGCGATTAATCACGATTAATCGTTTGAAAGCGCTAATTTTTATATAATGTGCTGACTGCTCTTTTCCATGCAATTACAATAAATAGCTTTCATGCTTCAAAAAGGACACAAATGCACCATAAAATAATTATAAAAGTGGTCCATATGATGCAATCTTTTAAATTATTATTATGCTATATTAAAGGCTCATTCACACTATAATGCAAAATTATATTAGCATATACACCAACAGATGATAATATTGCTTATTATGGGCATGTTCTACAGATATGTTTAAGATATGATATTCTGCAAATATATCTTGAAAGTTAGATGAATTCTGATTGACTCTGAATGTTTTTATCATTCATCAGCAATAAATTATAGCTCTGAAAGTGATTCCAAATATATAATTTCTATGTTTCGTTATTGTTAGCTGTGGTGTGGATTTCGCTATTCTCATAAATATAGAATGATTTTATAGTTATAGTTATCATCCTTGTTGTGAATGGGCCTTGAGCATTATACACTTAATGAAGACTTTTGAAGAGTAAACAAACCAAACTTTCCACACATTATCAACTGAATATATGCACCAGCTCTAAGTGGCACTTTGATGAGATTTCATGAAAGAAGTAGCGATGTTCAATGTATGAATGAATCAGTCAAATTTTTCAGTGAATCAGTCAATCCATCTATCAAAACTCTGTCTGAATGATTCATTCTTATTCACTGGACATATTCGTTTCTTAAGATCTGAGTCAATAAAAAATGTTGGTCTGTTCATCACACACTTGACACACAAGTCATAGACCACTTTTATGATTCTAAGATACTAAGAAAAGTGGTTTGGAATTACATGAGGGTAAGTAAATGAGTTTTGGGTGAACTATTCCTTTAAAAATTACTGTATAAAATGAATGCATTAAGAGTCTTTTCTAATATATATTTATGCTCATGAGGTGTTTTGGAGGGCGAGACCCATAAAGCCTCACCTCTGACCATTAGCGCTCTAGGGGATGTCTGAGTTATGTGGGCATCCTCATCTGTTGTGCAGACATTCAGGAGCTCTCATCTGTGAACAATCTTCATCTCACAGCAACCTCTCCACACAATATCCCTTAGTAATAGTAGATGATCATTCCTTTTGTGCTCTCGTGATTATTCCAAATGTATTTTTTGGTACAGAAAATTAGAATTATCATTAAAACGTAATGTGGCTGTTTTTAATGGAGCTTTCTAGTTTCATTCCCCCTGCATCAGTAAATAGATGATGGATCCGATTAATCAGATTTCTCCCACTGCCAGGAATATATTGAACGCTGTTTTCAGTTCAAAGGGGATTAATTTTGATTACAATGACATGCAGTTTTGTAATAGTTTAAATGTAACCGTGGCCCCACTACTCTATAAT
>NW_015784808.1:0-1506 GCF_001515625.1 Sinocyclocheilus rhinocerous | reverse complement strand
AAAACACCTTTAAATTGTAATCATATTTTACAATACTACTGCTTTATTGTATATTTGATCAAATAAAGGCAGCTTTGGACTTCTTTCAACATTAAAGAAAAAACATCTTATCAATCCCAAACTTTTGAACAGCATGAGATCACATTGGTATATTATAAGGAGGTCAATGACCTCAAAGAGAAAGTTGTCCGTTAGCATTCCTGTTCATCTCAACAGCAGCTGGTCAATGGTGTAGTTACAGCATCTACCAGCAGAGGTTAACAGGGCCACGTTAACCAGCTAAACTTCGACCCTGTGTGGATTTATGGCATTTATTATACAACACAGCAATGAAAAGATTTAACACACTTTTAAACACCATGATACCGGGACTGTTGATCTCACTGAAATATCATAACAATTTGGTTTTAATTTTGCAGTTCACAGCAAAAAAATATTGTTGCATGTCTTAAACACTAACAAAGGAAGATGATGTTTTTTTGAAATGCTAGAAACTCATTACGATCCACCTATATACACAGCTGAAATGCCTTATCACATGTCCAGTCAAAACTACGAGAACATCTAAAACCACTACAAAAACAATAACAAATCTTACACCAACTAGAATAATTTATAAAATAATGAAAATGCAGATAAATATAGTCAGTATGTGCGTAAGTTCTGTCAGGAGGGTTTTTGAAGCCAAGTAACCGTTCACAGAAATGTTTTCTTCAGTTGGAACTCTTGAAATGTCAACAGTGGAAAAGTCATTCTGTGAAATCTTCATAGGAAATCTCACATCGTTGACAAGAGGACAGCTGGCCTCCGCCATGTGTCATTGTTCAGAGCAGTTTAAGAGAAAACATTTCCTTTCACATCCTGAGAGGGTCTTTTAATGGCCCAGTGAGTCAGGTAGCACTGCATGTTTCCGTAGAAGAACACAAATGTTACACGAAATATTCAAATCGATTACACATTTTCTTCCTTTTTTTTCTATTTTAAAGGCACACCGAGTAATTCCATGCATTTGTAGTATGCATGCTGTATGTATATTCTTCTAATTTCCCATAAGATTGGAATAGCTGAATGACCCGTTATATTTTCTAAAATGTGCTATATATACCACTTTAAAGACTTATGCAATAATAATGCAATACTCAACCCAAAGTTCTATTTCCAGGGCTACACATTTTTACTTTTTTAATTATTTTTAAATCTCCTTATTAATTATTTGAGCAAATTACTAACAGTTAAAGTGTCCTAATACCAAATTGTACTAAAAATGTAAAATAAACATTTTTATTTCCAATAACGGGATGTGACTCACTGAATTTAAACACAGAAATTCACTGCCATTCAAAATTTTGGAATTAGGAAGATGTAATGCTCATCAAGGCTGGATTTACTAGATCAGAAAAATCAGTAATATTGTCAACAGTAAAACTGTAATATTGTGAAATATTACCATTTAAAATAAGCATGTTCTATTTTAATATATTTTAAAATGTAATTTATTCCTGTGAT
>NW_015784807.1:0-1510 GCF_001515625.1 Sinocyclocheilus rhinocerous | reverse complement strand
TGTGAAGTCTAGACTCGTCTGCTCGCTCTCGTTTTGAAGCGCAGCATCAATCAGCGTCTTCAGCTCCGAATCTAAAAACGCATCACCGATTGTGAAATGTTCCTGCAACACAAGCGGAATTAATATTTAGAAGATAAAACTACAGGACAGAACTATTTAAAGCATTGTTAGTTTGACGGAAAGAAGACCTTTTTCTTTGAGGGAGGTCCTGCAACAGGAGGGTTGAAGGTCATGTCTTTAACACTGTAGTCTTCAAACAGCTGCACTGGAGTCCTGAGAAATACAATGAAAAATCGTCATATCCATCTTAATCAAAATGAACCACTGAAAAAGAGGCGGTTGCTTCTGTACCTTCTGCTGAGCTCCATGCTGAGAGCGCCTGACCCTTCACTAGGGGCGCCTTTCATCAGATGAGCCGCAAACTTCCTCACCATGGGGTGATAGTGTCCCTGAAAGAACAGCACAGATTTCAGCCCGTGTTACTCAAGCATCAATGATATACGAAAAAACAATATTGCTCCCATTTGATTTCGAAATGAAAAATAAAAATCAACACCTAGTGATAGATACCTTCAGTAAGTGAAGCTCCCACAGTGCTGTGTTCTGAGGGTTGCAGTACTCGGGCACATCCAGCTCTGGCAGATACACACCACTGCCTTGCATTTCATTATCCAGCAGGATGTCACACTTAGGGAAGGTCTACACAAAAACCACACACACACACACACGAATAACTGGTACATTCAGCTCAGAAAGCACAAACATGAAGAGGAGCAGCGGCAGTGGCTCACATGCATCAGCGCTCTGTTGGCCGCCAGGATGCCCACACTGGAGTCAGGCAGCAGGTGCAGACCGAGCGTGCTCAGTCTCTTCAGGAAGCCCTGTGCCCTCTGCAGCGTCACCTGCTTCCTGCGTTTGGTCAGCATGACGTCCAGACACTGCAGCACGATCGCCGTGTCCTCGTTAGTTCCTCCTGCAGCCCAGCCAAGACAACAGTCATTTCCATCCAAAAAATGTGTGTGGAACAATTGGAATATTGCATAAAACATTTACAACTGCCGTCTGATGTGTTCAAGAGAACAAAACCTTCACTTCCTGAGAAACTGCCACGGAGAATCAGGCATAAAAAGTTGCTGCAATCGGAAATGTTATATTCTACATCATATTTACTTGCACAGATGAAACACAGCAACAAATGCAATCATGCAAAACAAGCCTGGGAAGTAATTGCATCAAACCATTTTAATGACATTTTTATGGAAACCTGGTTCTGCCACAGAATAAAAAGATTGACAAAATTGTGACTTTTCCTCTCACAACTCTAATGCATTCTTCCAAATCGTTTTTCATCTCACAATTCTGTATTTATATTACAATTCTGACTTTTTGTTCTCTGAATTCTTTTGAGTTTAAATGTCAAAATTCAGTATTATTTTTCATTTCCACCACAGAATAAAGACATAATAAAGGTAATTGTGAGATAAAAAGTTGCAAAATGCAATTTTTTTTA
>NW_015784806.1:0-1510 GCF_001515625.1 Sinocyclocheilus rhinocerous | reverse complement strand
GACAGGCCAACCATTAAATTCTTAAAGACACATACACACTAAAATGTTAAGAGGAATAAAATGGACTTGAGAAACATGTAAATCAGTTAAAACTCGTTTATACATAAAATCACTGCAATCAATAGATCAGTAAAACATGTATCTTATGTGACAGCGTCACATAGTCTCCCCCCTTTGCCTATGGCATGTTGGGGAAGAAACTAGTCTCTTAAGAGTACTGTCTTCCGTTGTCCATAAAATGTGTATCCTCTTTAAAGTGTGACTTAAAATGTCTTTGAAATAAATTAGCTAAATAAATTAGCTAAAACTAGGTGCTCCCATGCAGGCACTAGTTTGCTGGAAGGAACTGGGGAATCATTAAAGAGGGGTGGAAGTCGAGACCAGCCTGGGTATCCCTGGGTAGGCTGCACGCTTCCTCCCTGGTGCTTTTTTATACCCAGCTTTGCTGGCACGCTGCTCCCTCCATAGATTCCTCCTTCCTGGCTTGATGGCTGTTGTCATTGCAGGATGAAGCGTTGGTTCTTTGCTTTGGTTGATGACGGTTCATATTCCACAGCTTCCCAAATATTGCCAGACATCCTTTCAGACCGCTGGCCACCAGGTGACCTCCAGGATGCTGAGGAGAGTTTTCAGATGTCCATGATGTTTCTCCGTTGTCCTTCTGTGGAGGCTTTGTAGCATTCGTTGGATCAAGGCCTTTGGAACGACGAGCTGCAGTCGGTGCTGGCCGTCCTCGCTCTGGACCCGTCGGTACTGCACGCACTGATGGTTGATCATTGTGATCCTGTCCATCTGGTAGGTGGATGGGTAGATGGGAAGTCTGATGTCATCCTGCTGCACACTGGTGACTTCCTCACTGGAGAAGGGGAGGACAGAGAAGATGTAGGTGACATCTGGCCCAGATGATGACTTGGCCCCGGTAGTTCCGTCCTTTGCGTTGTCTTCAGTTGGTGAAGTTGCTGAGATGGTGGGACTGTCAGTTGGAGGTGAAGAAGAGCTGATGATGGAAGGCACAGGGTTGGCTGTTTCTGTATGAGGGGGGACAGTGGCTTCCAGAGCTTTCTTGTCCTTCAGTTGTTTTGCCCACTGTTTATCTCTCCTCCGAAAGCACTCCACAACCTCTTTCTCTAAGGCTGCCACAGCCTCCTTCACATATTTCTCCATCTCACTGAATTTTACATCCACAGCCTCTCTAAAATATACTTCACGGTTGAAATGACTTTTGAGTCTTTAAAATCCTTCTCCAGTTTTAAAACAATGTTTTTGAGAGAAAGTACATCAGCGCAAAGCTGTTCGCAATCACACTGGTGTAAAATTTGTTCATCATTAAAATTAGCAGATGTTTTAAAAGGAGCAGCATTTTCAAAATGAATCATCTTTTAACACGTTCTCACCACAGCTTATAAAATCTTAAACGATTCCCATACGAGCCATCATATTTAACAGTCAACCTAACAGGCTGGGTTACCGAGTTTAAAATGGGGTCAGATTTTACTGTGTGAGAGGTTTG
>NW_015784805.1:0-1508 GCF_001515625.1 Sinocyclocheilus rhinocerous | reverse complement strand
GAGCTGCTGACCTTCAGTGCGTGTGCAGTGTGTGTCGCTGAAGACACTGATCTTGTTATAGAAGTCGTAGCGGCTCTGGACTCTCACACAGTACCACGTCTGTCTGTCCAGATCCGTCAGCATCACCACATTGTTCTCTGTCTGCAGGACTTTAGCCTTCTGCAGGGACAGTCAGAGCAGGAAATGATGTCACTCAGCAGTGCCATCTATACAGTATCACTGCATTTAAAACACACTAGTGACGGCTGTAAAACAAGAATGTCTGCTAACACGAGTAAATTCTGAATTAACAACGAACTACACTCATTACACATGACCTGATGTGAACATATTTTGTATTGTGGCACTTATGTTATAATGAAGCTTCTCTCCAAACATTGATACTGCTCATCAAATGACGCTACGCTACAATCAACCATCACACAGCACTGCGGGAAACTATTTCTTCTCCCTTTTACATATTTCAAAAGTCCCAGAATTTTATTTAGAGCTTTAAAAACAGAAGAGTTCCCACATGTTGCCAGACTATTGGAGCCCAGTGTTTAACTATAAGCACTTTGAGAGGGAAGAATGTAGTTTGAGATCAGAAGCCACCATCTTTCAGTCTCAGAAATGCTGCTGTGTTTCACAGCTTCTACTGGTCCTCAGCAGATGCCTCGTTCAGACGGTATTCATGCAGCCGCTGCTGAACCGAGCGAGAGCACAGATACCTCAGGCTCCTCAGAGCGCCTCCAGTACTGGATGAGGTATCTCAGATTGTTGTCCAGCAGTGTTTTCATGGACTGGTTAGAGCTGGTCACAGGGTCAGTGATGATGACCTCTAGATGTCCTTTAACAGACCTCAGCCTCACGCTGGACGGAGGACCTAAAGCAGCTGAGAGCAGAGGAAAAGAGCCGGGGTCAGCAGCAGAATCAAAGCCGGCGCCAGGAACAGACAGACAGACAGACAGCTGAATCACCGTGTTTATCTGGACAGAATCTGATCTGGACCCAGCCGGAGGACCGCTGAGACGTGTTGGCCCGCACACGCAGCAGATACAAGGCCAGGTAATGCAGTTCAGCTGCAGTGAAATCACAGCGATGCTCCAGAACATCGACACACATCGACGTCCAGTACTTCTCATGACTGGCCTTCCGGGAGAGACGCTCCCTGTTGGAGGAACAGATCTGTCAGTCAAGCAGTGCTTCCCCAGCCTGCTCCTGAAGCCCAAACACACCTGATTCAGCTCATCAGCAGAGCCTCAGAGACTGAACAGATAACAGAGGCGTGCTAGAGGAGATGGGGACAGGCTTGAGAACCACAACAAAACAAACACACACCATGGAGAACAGTGAGAATAAAAATAAAACATCTGCACAGATCACGATAATGAGACTTCTGGAGGAAAAGATTGTCAATATTCAAGAAAAATTGTAGGCTGAATATAATTTATAAATATAATTAATATAACATTATGCTAAATACAATTGTGACCCTGGAGCACAAAAGCAGTGTTAAGTCGCTGGGG
>NW_015784804.1:0-1510 GCF_001515625.1 Sinocyclocheilus rhinocerous | reverse complement strand
TGCTCCAAACCTGTATGAGTTTCTTTCTTCTGTTGAACACAAAAGTGAAGAATGTTGGTAAGCAAACAGTTGATTGTAGCCATTAACCAAGTCAATGGCTACCAACAACTGTTTGGTTACCAACATTCTTTAAAATATAATATAATATAAAATTCATACAGGTTTGGAACAACAGGGTGAGTGAATGATGACAATTTTCATTTTGGGGTGGACTATCACTTTAATGAGAGAATTGTAAAAGCATTCAAAAAATAACATTTATCATTGCAAGACTGCAAAGAAGTTAGGTCTTAATATTTTATATTTATAATATTTCATATATAATATTGTGAAAAGATTTAGGGAATCTCAGTCCATACAGGGGAAAGGCAAGAAATCTCTGTTCAGTGTGCATGACCTTTGAGCCCTCAAATGTTACTTCATGAGAAACATGAGCTTAGGAGTACTACGAAAAACCATTGTCACTTCATACAGTCTGAGATTGCAAGACGACGCCAGCCCTCATTCACCACATGCAACAACAGCTTGGTTTTGTAGATACTGAGTGGATGTGCTTGACTGGCCTGTCTGCAGTCCAGTTCTGTATTGTATTGAAATTGTGTAGCATTTCATGTACAAGAGAATAAGACAACGATGACCACAGAGAAGTCTTATATCAAAGATGCAAATATTCCACTTGCAAAACTGCAGCATTTAGTAGTATCATCAGTTCAGAAATAATTAAAAGGAAAGGTTATGTAAACATGCCTCTGTCCCAACTTTTTTAGAGTGTGTTGCAGCCATTAAAATCAAAATTTGTATATATTTACAAAATACAATTAAGTTGGTGAGTGAAAACAGAGATATTTCTTTGTACTTTTGTCAGTTAAATAAAGGTTAAAGAGAATTATCAAAACACAGATTCTAGTTTTTATTGCATTTTACAAAATGTCCCAACTTTTAAGGAAATGGGGCTGTACAAGCAGCTAACCATACACCCTAACCCTATAGTATATATGTGTTGTTAATTAATATTACTCAGTACTTACTTGTATTGTGACAAGGACACTGTACAATAAAGTGTAAACTAATGAAATCAAAATAATTGTAAATTCTTTTCAAATTAATTAAAAAATCTGTAAAATGGGTATTTCAGGTATTTGTTACTAAGTATATTCATGGCTAGTCCATGAAAAGAACCCTTAAGTTCTGAATACCCAGTACAGATGCTGAAATCCCTGCACTCAGTGCTTGCTGCTTTATTTTGCAGTTGTGGTTCTCTTGGCCTCTCCATTAACTCTGACCTATGAAATGTCCTTGTAAAGTGTGATCCCCACTGATTCTCCTCTCCTGCCTGTACCCTTTCATCTCTTGTGTGCTCCTGACCCACCCACCCTCCAGAGGACTGTGACAGTGAGGGCAGTGTCAGTGGACAGCACGTAGGTGAGAGCTGGCACCTTACACACTGAATACACTCCACATGGCTTTGGCTTTGGATGATGCTTTTTTGTGTGGTGTGGTGCGCTTTATA
>NW_015784803.1:0-1504 GCF_001515625.1 Sinocyclocheilus rhinocerous | reverse complement strand
TAATTTCAATATCTTCCCCAATATTGTCGCAAAATTCCCTCCAATCACACGCGAGACTTCAGTGGCGTGATTGATTTTCATAACGAGCCATTTTCAGCGCATTTTTGCTGAAATATTATACTTATCTGGACAATATTATACCTCCAGCAACTCCAAAACAATAAAAACAATTTACTTGTGTAATATTTGATATATTTTTGTTCTTTGTGTACGTGTAAAGGCCATTTTATGGCAATAGAAATGTGATTAAGGAAGTTTTTTTGCATTATGGTAATGAGAATGGTATTTCTGATTGCTTCATATTACAAAACGCTCTTAATCTTTTCACTTGTAGTATAGCAGTTGCGCAATATGTTGATTTCAATGATTGAATTACACAGTTTTTGAGTAAGATGAATTGGAATATTGAAACAGATATTATTTTAAAAGTCGGTGGGTAATTATGGTAATACTGTGCAATAAACTACAAATGTAGATTTTATGATGCCAATGTACCAGATAAAAAAAAAATACAGATGTATAAAAGCAGTAGAATTTTAGAAAGAAACATTTAAGGGACAGAGAGAGAATTAGGCCAAATCAAATTGTACTGCCATTATGTAAATATTATGTAATGTATAAAAACGTAACTGTAATCTGATTATTAGCTTCATTGCAATCCAGATGACATGTTACACAGTTACTACCCACTGCACACCACCCTAGCAACCACCCAGCGTTGCCCTGGTAACCACTCTTGCACTGCACTCGCATGTTCATCTTGTTTTGTGATACTGAATTGGCGGCATGTTGGGTTTAAAGTGTTGCTGTGCCTTTAAAGCACGCTGAGCCTCATCAGTTATACTGGAGCATTTAATGATGCTTTAATATAAGCACAAGGTCTAATTGAGTTACATGCACCAGCCCAGCTCAAAGAAAAAAAATCTGCATTGTAGAGTCAAACCAGCTGAGATTAACAAGTGGATATAGAGAGAGAGAGAGAGAGAGAGAGAGAGAGAGTATTCCATTCCAGTTTTCAGGAGCAGTCAAGCCGAGCCACGACAGCAGCCGCCTACAAC
Source organism: Sinocyclocheilus rhinocerous (assembly GCF_001515625.1). Lineage (NCBI taxonomy): Eukaryota > Metazoa > Chordata > Actinopteri > Cypriniformes > Cyprinidae > Sinocyclocheilus > Sinocyclocheilus rhinocerous. The sequence goes on along the minus strand of NW_015784803.1, from coordinate 446 downwards.
AGCTCTGACAGAATGAGGCCGAAATGAAGGTGAGATGCATTGGGATTTCAGCCCAGATGCATGTCGTTCTTCAGCCACCTGCTGTTCATCCACCTCTCCCTGCCTCTCTCAAACACTCTCCTGCTGCATGCGAATAGCACGCGACTGTGAGCATCACCGCTCGAGTCGCAGCTGGAAAGCAACAGGTCCGATTAAAGATGTCGCCTATGTGCTGTGATCTCCGACTCTCGAGTACAAATGTTCGCTGCACTGCATTCTGAGGGAGTTGTTTTCCTTGCTTTATCGTTCTACTGCTGAGAAATCTTATCACCTGCGATGCTATCGGTTTCTAATAGAGCACGAGAGAGTCAAGAGCTGCATGCACAGGTAAGGCTTCATGGACAGATCTGAGGTTTCATCCCATCTGTTTGCTTAAGGTATGAGCGAGTGCTTTTGCATTAATGACT
>NW_015784802.1:0-1500 GCF_001515625.1 Sinocyclocheilus rhinocerous | reverse complement strand
GAGTGAGTGAGTGAGTGAGTGTGTGTGTGTGTGTGTGTGTGTGTAGGTACTGTACATGTTCACATCTGCTATGAATGATGAGTTATTTTACAGTGTGCCAACCAACACCAAAACCAATGTGCCAATCATCCTCACATAGGCCTACACTATTTTCATAAATGGTCTCAGATAGCTAGCATTATTTGATAACCAAAATTCTTTTTTTCTCTGCATTATTTTTTCTATTTTTAATTTATTTACTGTTATTAGGATCGATTTTTGTTGTTCTCCATGGATGTCATTGACAGATTTTGATCTTTTAATGTCTTGTGTCAATCAAGAGGGAAATCGTGCAGTTATGAACCAAATAAATAACCCGTATCCCCCCCAACTCTTCTTACATCTTGCCTGAAATGTGTAAATAAGACCTAATCTGTTACATATCTGTTCTGTACTGTAAATACATCCACATATTTTATTTGAAACAGTGTGTTAAGTATTCAGAGTTGTGCAATGCTTCTCAAACACCCCTTATCTGCAACTTTTCTGCTCAAATCCTTATTTGTGACTTAAGGCCACACAGCGATCGGTGTGGCAATCTGATAAAGAAAAGAGAAAGCCACTTAGACTGGGTCACTGGGTTAAAGGATTTAAACCTTCGACAAAAGACCGGAGCGGTGAAAGAGCAATCCAGCTGACGCATTTCCCCTAAACAAGCTTAATTAAAGAAGCTTTCCGAGTGCTTTAAAACGCTTAATGGTATAGTTTTATGCACATTTTCCCAAGCATTAACCGTAAGCCCCAAAGTCTGTTCAGTGTCATAATTAGAATCAAAGATAAAGCTGTTTTGCACACGTGAAGGGTGTGGAGACGGACACGGAGAGCCACGTGGATTAGGCTATGGGACAGTTTGCTGAAACATTTGACAAGATAAAGTGGTCTATTAATGTAAATAGTGGACAAATTATATTCTGAGTGGGGGGAAAAGCGCGTGTTAAATTCATTGCAGATTCTTATCTGGGAGTCAAAGGGAAGATATTTGATGGAATCGTGTGTAATAGCCTGCTTAGGACTTCAGAGGGTTTTATAATCTGTTAACTGTTTGCAGATAGATAACATAAAGCAGAAGCATCTGTTCTGCTGTCTGTGTGTCTGTTCGTGGAACACACACCTAAACCTCATGCACCACTAGAGGGACCATCATCCATGTGTGATGATACGAACTCATGCTAACCTGTGAACAGCACTGCTCAGATGACATTCACCAGCATTTAAGATGATTTTTTATGGAGAAAAATTAAGTTTCTAAGATGAAAACAAAAAAAACTATGTTCATATAAAAGAGAGAATGGTATGTTTCTGGTTGAGGTTTAGCAATATTGCCAACTCTGTCGCCTATAAAACAATTGTGTGTATGCGACTAATTTAGTGAAATGTAATCTTATCAATTTCTGAACTGAGCAAATTACAATACACTAACCCTAAAATACAAAAGTTTGTAACATTCATTTGTCTCTTCAT
>NW_015784801.1:0-1510 GCF_001515625.1 Sinocyclocheilus rhinocerous | reverse complement strand
CAATTTAATGTGTCTTTGCTTAATAAAAGTATTCATTTCTTTCAACAAAAACAAAAAAAAAAGATAGTGCTCATCAGCTTTACCCACTGTTTTCTGTCCGCCTTCTTATCTCCTCCATCAGTAGAAGTGGCAGAACATGCCACCATATGAAATATAAAAATATATAAATGTTTGTTTGTGTATTTGTAGGAGGAGGCAGAGATTCAGGCAGAGCTGGAGAGGTTGGAGAGGGTGCGAAATCTTCACATCCGAGAGCTGAAAAGAATAAACAATGAAGACAGCTCGCAGTATGTACACACACACTATGATGAACTCAGCCTCTGATCTTTCTTTCTTTCTTTTTCCCTGTTATTTTGTCATTTGTACTAGACACACACGAGTTTACTGACTGTAAAAGGTCCATATTCTACACATTTGTAGCATTTTATATAATGTTTTCTGCTTGTTTGTTTTTACCAAAAACATGATTTAGTTTTATATGATTATTTTCCACCCACCCTCCCCTTTTCTCCTGTTTCTCTTTGTTTTTGTTTTTTTGTATTGTTTTAATCTTTCTCAGATTCAAGGACCATCCCACCCTGAATGAGCGCTACCTGCTGCTACATCTGCTGGGGCGAGGTGGTTTCAGTGAGGTCTACAAGGTATCTTCACCCCCTCTTTTATAACGGAGCCTGATATATGCTGACCTTTGAGAAAGAAACGGGTTATTTGATTCATTATTCTGCTCTTCAGGCGTTTGACTTAATTGAGCAACGCTACGCCGCTGTGAAGATTCATCAGCTCAACAAAAACTGGAGAGAGGAGAAGAAAGAAAACTACCACAAGTGTGTTCCTCCTCTTTGATGCTATTCAAGGAAATGTTCATACATCTGTGGCCTGCTGCCAGTCGACCCCAAGGAATTAATTCGATTTCAGATCTGCACTCGAACTTAATATACAGGGTAGACATTATTGTCAACAACAGCTTTCCACAGATGCTGCTATTTAACCCTGAAAATTCTGTTAAGGTTAAATAAGCTCTTTTTAATTTTAAAGCCATTTCTCTCTTTTTTTTTTTTAATGTGTGCTTGATATGTAGCATAGGCATGCAGGCTCATATTGCAGTGTGGGGACATTGTTATGTAAGGCTGTGTTTCCATGCCAATTGGTATTCGGTACAGAGCTTGAAATGTCTGGAAATCTCGTCCGTCTTTCTCTCATGACGCTGGCCGTCTGGGTCTCTCATGGTAACCTGTGCCTCTCTTCTCTGCAGACACGCCTGTCGGGAATACCGAATACATAAACAGTTGGATCATCCCAGAATAGTTAAACTGTACGATTACTTTTCACTGGACACAGACACGTGAGTTCCAGCCCTGCAGATTTCACCGACCAATCAGAGCGCATCCGTGAGACGGTCGCACGTTACATGAGGGTGTCTGTTTCTTGCAGGTTTTGTACGGTTTTGGAATACTGTGAAGGAAATGATCTGGATTTCTACTTGAAACAGCACAAGCTGATGTCTGAGAAA
>NW_015784800.1:0-1508 GCF_001515625.1 Sinocyclocheilus rhinocerous | reverse complement strand
GAATGATTTACTGCCATTGTGTGAATAATATGTAATCATGTAATCTATAAATATGTAACTATAATCTGATTATGAGCTTTTCAAAATGTAATATACTCTAATTACAAGTATACTTAATTTTTGGAATCTGATTAAGTAATCCAGATAGCGATTACAGAAAAGCAGAGGACAGTGACTATTTATCGAGCAATAACCGTTTCAATGTGTTTTTGAGATTATTTAGCACTAAATAAGATTGATGTCACTGTCTTTTGTTATTATTGGATAGCATCCATGAGTCCCTGTGCGACGCTGCTCTCTGCTGAGAGTCTGAAAATCAAGGTTGCCAGTAAAATAAAAATATATAAACAAACAGACAGTAAAAGTGTGTGTGTGTGTGTGTGAGGGGGGGGGGAGCTTTTAAATGTTTAAGCATGGTGGCAGTGGAGCTGTAGATGCTAACCTTTAATGTGTCTGAGAGGAAGAGAGAGACCGAAAAAGCATCATAAACATCTCTCTCCTGCTTCTGAGTCAGATTCAGAGTCGTTTTATGGTTCATATGAAAAAGCTGGCAGTTAAAAACATAATCGTGATCCAAGACTAAAACAGGGCTATATAAAGCATGAATTAAATCTATAATTTATGCCCAAAGTTATAGTAAAGACTATAGTGAAATGCACTGGTAATATTTACTACAACTACATATAGCGGCACCGAGTATTGAAACACTGTCGATCACACTCAAAAATATCTAAATGTCATTGCATTAGAGATGTTTGTTAGATTATAAACTAACTAATATGAAACAATAGATTTACTGTTCAAAAAGTACTCACGAACATGTCGTGGTTGTGACATTCACCTATTTTTAAGGGTGGTAGAAAAGTCCAAATAGTTTTTGGGGGGCCAATACAGTAAAGCTGCTTCAGTCACATATTTGCATGATTCTCATTTCATGCTACAGCTACCAAAACAATAAAAGACAAGGAAAGATGAATTAGTTTGACCAGTGGAGGGCTATATTGTGTGTGTGTGTGTGTTTGAAGGACTAGTTGATCACAGACTCACAGACAGGCTGCCATGTCACGCTGGGTAATCCTTGCAATAACGTCTGTGCTGAGTGAGATGGCACAGCCGAGTGCTATAGACGGATCTGCAGCATGGTGTCTGCACATAAAGAACCCTGGGGCCTCAGGGGCCCGACCTCTCTCAGAACACGTGCACACACACACATACACACACACACTCATTTGAAACGTCCATCATAGACATTTTGTCTTGTGCAGATCATTATATATAAAGGATCTACTGTGATGACAAACAGAATTTATTTTAGTTAATTGTTGCAAACTATTTCATTATTTTTTTATATACTAATTCAAACACATAAGGGTATTTGGATAAAATAAAATAAAATAAAAGAAAAGAAAAGAAAAGAAAAGAAATGAAAAGAAAATAATAAAAAAAGAAAAGAGAATAAAATAAAATAAAATAAAATAAAAAATAAAGGAGAATAAAATAAAATAAAA
>NW_015784799.1:0-1509 GCF_001515625.1 Sinocyclocheilus rhinocerous | reverse complement strand
ATTAACTGTTTTATTAAAAAAAAAAAAATTGTGGCTATATTCTAAAAATTAAAATATATATTCTTTAAATTTCATTGAATAAGGTCTGTTTAATGAGAGAGAACACGTGCATGTCTATTTCAATAAATGTAATGTCTGTTTATGTATGACATACTTTTTTATTATTTAAATGTAGCACCATTGTATGGAGGCCCAAACCTGCAGAAATTAGAAATGAACAAATGAATGAGTACATTTAATAACAGGAAAATAAATAACGGATTAAATGACTTGATAAAAATAAAGAACAAATAAAGTTAAAAATAAATACAAAAAAAGAAAGAAAACCATACTAAACTGTATTGCATTTGTTTTATCAAGCCATATATTCCATTATTTATGTTCTTATTATTACATTCTTTCATTTATTTAAAATTTTTGCAGGTTTGGGCCTCCATACAAGAGTCATGCCTTCATGACAATGCAGCCAGTGAAATAGTAAGATGCTTTCTATTTATTGTTTTTGTATTATTTTGGGGTAAACACACTTATCTAGTCAGTTCTGGAAAAATATGATTTATTTTGCTGCGGCTTTGCAGAGGTGCACAAATTCTCTTTCTTTTTGACTCTACATTTGGATCTCTAGTCTTGTGACATCTCACCCCTTATCTTTAGCATGTACATCGGCTCCGTGCTGCAGCAGATACTCCACCACAGCCACACGGTTGTATCCCGTAGCGAAGTGCAGAGGTGTGGACTGCCTTCCCTCAACGTCTCTACAGTTCACGTTCTGAAGAGTACAGAGCTTCTACATGGAAAGGTGAAGAACAATGTCAGCTCTAACATGGGAATCTGGTATAATCAACTTCAGAATGATTTCACAACTACATGGGAGAAAAAAACCATCACACTTTTTGGTGTATTTTTAGTCCTTACCTTTACGACTTCCAGATCTCCTGATTTGGAGGCTTCTAACAGCTGCCTGTCTGTATCTGAGTTGCCTGTGCATGCTCCCTCTAGGAATTACAAAATATTTTCTATAACTGCAAGCATGACACTTTGGCACTTTACAGGGCTCAACAGTGTGAGTGTTTCACTCACATCTTTGACTAGAAATAGATGAGCGAACTGTAAAATGTATTTAGGAGCATCTTGAAATTAAAGCCCCTGAAGATCTAAAAAATTCAGTTGTATGGAATTCAAGATCATAACAAGTCTTAAATATTTTAATGGTATAACAAATGTCTTATTATTTTTAAATTTGGGGATTTTTTTTCAGTCATACAGGTTTTGAAGGACATGAGGGTGAGGAAATTGTGAATCTGAAGTAAACATCACCTTGCAGTATCTCCTGAATGCTTTCATTGGCGAGCTGGGAGTGTGACAAGCCCTGTAGGGAGGTGATGAGCGGGTCACCTCCAGCACTCAGGAGCATTCGACAGGTCTGCAGATGGCCGCAGTGAGCCGCGCGGTACAGCGCCGTCTGACCCAGGTTATCTACCGCATTCACCTGCACAAAACAACAACACT
>NW_015784798.1:0-1508 GCF_001515625.1 Sinocyclocheilus rhinocerous | reverse complement strand
GACCCATACAGTGTATTGTTGGCTATTGCTACAAATATACCCGTGTGATTTATGACTGGTTTTGTGGTGCAGTGTCACATATATATATCACGGTTTCTGTGTTTGTCTTGTGACCTAGTTTTCCTTGTGTGTCTAATTAGTCATGTTTACCTGTTTAGTTTATCTTGTTAGTTCCCCTCTTATTTAAACCCTGTGCTCTTCCCCAGTGTTTGTCCGGTCTCGTCAACTCTATCCTGTGTTTTGGATTACCTGTGTGTTGGATTAGAGGCTTTCTAAACCTTCATCTTCATCTTCGTGCATTTGTTGACAGCATAGCGTGACAATATATATACCTGACCTTACAGGAGAATGAATGAATGGCTATATTAAATTATATTATATTATAGTTTTTTTATTTTACCCGAATATATTTATTTATTATTCTTTTATGTATCAGAAAATACAACTATTCTGATTTCTTTTATTTCTTCTTTTATTTCTCATATTATAAATGTACACTTCATATAAAAATTTCTCACATTCAAATATCAAGTATCAGTTAATAATTTATCTTTATGTGTATATATGTAGGTATTATTGAGTTTGCATGCTTGTGTTCATCTATTCCACATTTAACTCTATTGTCTATGACTGAGACTGTTATGGTGTAAAGCTGTCTTTCGACAGGTTCTACCTGTTTGTGTTTTATGACTTATACTACATTAAATGTTAAGAGAAAGTCATGCACAGATACTTAGCCCCTGCCTCAGCAGAGATAGTGTTAACTTGTTAAGAGGTGTCAAAACACCATAGTTCATCAGTAAGTTTATCCTGCTCCTTGACATATCAGCGTCACCTGCTAGACATTCACATGACCTTATAATGGCTACAATAAATTATGCTTTTCAGCAGGTACTTTCCCATCATGCAACTTAGCCTAAGTGTCTACGCAACTTCATGCAACTCAGATTTCTTGCATTCTGCATAGATTTTACATCTTGGGGTCTTTTTTTACCTTCAACCTATTCTTATCATCTTTGAACTTGAGAAAGAAATACGTAGTTGCTAGATGAAAATTAGAGTTAGTACTATAAATAAATGTTCTAATTTTATTTCAACATTATTACAATCTATGTTACTTTTATTCAATTCTTTTATTTATCTCTATTTTATAATCATTTCTAGACTGTTGGATACTGCTATAAATTATTATCTTTTACTTATTAAAGTTTGTTATTATACAGTTTGGACACATTCTCTAATTTTTGACCAATGTAATATATAGTAAATATAAAATACAAATATACGCATATTTAATTAAATTTTAAAAAGTTTGTGTGTATATGTGTGTGTGTGAGTGATAGTATTATGTGTATGCTTGACACAATGTGAAATCTCCACTATGACCTACCTAATCTATAAATGATATTAAAATAAAGAGAAGTAAATATACCTCTGAAATGGTGTTAAGTCTTTAAAATACCCACCCAGAGAGCTGCCTGAGGCCTCACACAGACACTCTCTTGTAA
>NW_015784797.1:0-1509 GCF_001515625.1 Sinocyclocheilus rhinocerous | reverse complement strand
AATTTCCTTAATTTCCTCATTTTAGTATTATTTGTTTATTATTATAGTATTATTAATATTTTGAATTAGCTATTATTTTCACATTTTCAGTTTCTATTTTAAATTTAGTTTCAGTCCAAGTAATTTTGTTGTATTGTGCTTTTGCCCTTTTTATTAGTTTTTTATATTTCTGTATAATTTTATTTTATTTCACTTAGCTGCCAAGCAACATTTCTAATTTGTTTTTTAAAAAGTGTATACTCATGCATTTGTATGGATACAACTTGCCATTGAACTTTAGCATGTTGCTCTTTTCCCAAGGTGGCAAATATATTGCTGAATGGCATGCATTATGACAGTGACCTCAGTGGCAGCCATGAAGCAGCAGACTCTCAAATGTCAATAAAGCTGCTCTGTACCGCCATCTATAGGATGCCTCCATGTTTACGAAGCCTGTGCACCAACCATTTCCTGGGTAATAAAGGTTTTGAATTTCATTAGGCATATACAAAATGTCTGAGGCTCATATTTGTTGTTTTAATAATAAGTACAGACATTGCACATAGGCTTCAAATAGATGTTTTGATAACAGAATTAGAGACCTACAGCTGATCAAATTTCTGAACTACAATATGCTTGCATTAGCTAACAATGTATCACCAGGCCAGTTTGCTATTGTTCATTAAAAATATTTAAATACTTTCTGAAATAAATTCAAGTTAATTGAAAGAATGCTGAAATAAAACAAAATGTAAATATTATATAAAAAAGCTTACAAAATGAATGAACATGAAAATGAAAGAACATAAGCAATGTCTCATTGGCAACTAACGGAAATAAAAGTAGGGTAAGTTAGGGGTAAATTAGGGTAAGGTAAGTTGAAGTACTAAAGTTGCTAAAACAGAAATAAAAATAAATTACAATTTTATTTTTTAATAACAATAATAAAAATTACTAAAACAAAAATATGAAATAAAAGCTAAATGAAAATATTAATAAATACTATAGTAATATATAAATAATACTAAGGTGATTTTAGGGAACAATTTTAAATATGTGTTAAATTGATCTGTACTTTTATAGGTAACTAAAACATAGTTAAATTAGCCAAAATAATTCATTTAAAAAACTCAACTTTATAAATCATGAGCATGGGGTTCGGCTAATATAAAATGATTTTTAAAAGTGTTTTTATGTCCAGATCTTTCATCTTCCATCACAAATGTTGATTGACACAGGTTGGTTATCGTTCGAGGGGATGCTGCTCTTCTACACAGACTTTATGGGGGAGGTTGTGTTTGGTGGCGACCCAAAGGCCCACCACGATTCAGAGGAGTACAAGCGCTACAATTCAGGCGTCACCATGGGCTGCTGGGGGATGTGCATCTATGCATTTAGTGCTGCTTTTTATTCAGGTTAGTAAAAGCGTAACCGCACAATTCGAGCATACACAAAGATTATTTCGTATGCACATTACTTTCTTCCGTCTTTTCCTCTTGCAGCCATTCTTGAGAAGCTGGAGGAGCGGTT
>NW_015784796.1:0-1508 GCF_001515625.1 Sinocyclocheilus rhinocerous | reverse complement strand
TGCACCTTTTTTGTTTGTGCATTCCTTAGTCAGTGGTGCACAGGAAGAGTTGTGTAATAATAAGTGCCCAGCATCATAAGAGGCCAGTATTGCATAAGAAGTGCCAGCAGCAGGAGGGAGTTATCTGTCCTGGACAGTCGCGTATTGAGGTGCTGAGAAATAACAGCCTTATGAAATGGGTTTCTGGGAAACTGAACAGAGACTGACAAAAATCTACTGGCTGTCTGTGTACTTAAGTGACATTATAAAACAGTTCCACCTCTAAATTTGGATGCTGTAAAAATTACAATAAACACATTCTATATTAAAGCTTCAATATGCATATATTATTACTTGGATTACTTGTTTGTTTGTTCCAGCTACCATAATAAATAAAGTATTTATCGCACATTAACACATTGTATCATATTAATAGCTCTGCCATTTTCAAAAGCAACAAGCCAGTTGTAGCCAATGTATTTCTGTAGTCTTATCAGAAAGGAAGGAGTTTTTCTAGAGTGAGATATTTTAGAGTAGGAATGACCCATGTCCTTTACCCATGGTAAAATCATCAGCATCTTGTGGATTATTACTCTAATTTACACTCTTTTAGTAATCATACAAGCTCAGTTTCTTTGGCATTTGAGAATGATTACTGGCCAATTCAGGAAAACCCATGTAATTACTCACTGCTGTGTTGTGATCTCTGTGACGAGAGAAGACAAGAGCACAGCTGCTGTTGGGTCTTGTCATCCAAGTGTGATTTTCTCTCCAAAAGGCAGCCGGTCCATCTGAATGTCAGAGGCAGAGGAGAAAACAAAGCCCCGGCAGAACAGGGCCGATGGCGATGACTTCTGCTCATGCTGTGGATTCTGATCAAGTGCTTGAGATAAAACGAAAAGCTCTTCTAGATCAGGTACTATCAGTATTCCTTTCCTAATCAAACAATCTCTTATCAGAATGTGCTTCATATGAACTGTAGAGAAACCATAAGGTCATATTGCTTTCTACCTAAATTGAAGGTAGTCTGTTTAAATAGGCATTAAATTGCAGCACATAATAAACCCAATTCATAATCAGGATTCCTTGATGAACTGAAAGACTAGCTGCATGCCAGAACAAAGGCCCAGGTGCAAACATTGTCAATGAAAGACAAGACTGATTACCATAGACACAATGGAAACCTCACCTGTGTAGAAAAGGACCACAAACAGTGTGATATATTGTTTTTCACTTTATAGTGTGTTAATATTTACTAGCTGCACTGTAAACATAATAATAAAATCTTGTACAGTTTAATTACTCAAACTCATTAAAAAAAAGGGAAGCTGTGGTTGCCAAAAATGTACCCCCAAAATACAGTTTGAATATTTAGGCATAACTGTAGGCATTTTACTGCTAAATATTTTACAGGAAATTTACATATATATTTTTTTAATTTTAAATAGGTAAATTTAACCAAGTAACAGGTGTTTACATAGCCATGGGAACATATTTTATCTGGGGGGTGCTGGGGGCGGGGCTTGATG
>NW_015784795.1:0-1508 GCF_001515625.1 Sinocyclocheilus rhinocerous | reverse complement strand
CCTAAGAAAGTTGGCATTTAAAGCAAGCACGTTTGTGAAAATAACCTATCGAATCTCTCTGTATTGAGCAGAACGCCTTTCATTTTTACCTGCTTTCTGTTTGCGTCCCCTCACCTTTCATTCGCCTCAGCGAGGACAAGGACTCCATCCTCTAAAGCATAGCCTTTCATAACGTCAACAAACCTTTAATACGTGATTGAAAATGTCCAACCGAGGCTAATGGAAGTCTATTGATTTAGGTTATTGGCCGTGAGTAGCTTACGTGGTGGAATTAGCGTGGATGTTAAAAAAAATGCAATGCATTTAAAACTATTAATTATGCCCTTATGCGACTTGAGCCGCAGCTTTTGTTATGCAAAAATCCCATTTTGTCAATACACCATGCGATGGCTTTGGCGCCTTAATCTCAAACCCTTCTAAGTCTCTGCATGAAGAGATGTTTGATTAAAATCTCATCAAACTTTCCTCTGCGAGAAATCTTTCTAGCAGTTAAACACACACACCTGAGGCGCTGAATGCAGATGAGGTGTGTTTGGATGTGTTTGTGTGCTGCTGTCATCTTCACGTCTTTATTCTCCTGTCCCATGTGGTTACATCTGCGAATATACAACATGTCAAATACATTTGGAGCAGCTGTGATTTCACACTGTCACTTTAACCTGATACTGTTGATGAAGATCCCTTTTAGAGTTTAGGATGTTGGCAGGTCTCTCTCCAGATATCCAGAACGTAGGTCTGCACCAGTCTAGTTTTCAGCTGAACTCTTAGTGGGACTTAATTCCGAGCAAGGCAATTACAGCAGCGGAATTATAACAAAGGATGAAGATTCAAGTAGAATGCAGCAAGTGTGAACTTGTTAAGGGTTTTTGCTAAGGCAAGCATCACAATTACTATTTGAACTAACCCCTATTCCAAGCCAGTGCGTAACTAATTTCACACCATTTAAACTACCAACATGAAAGATTTGCTCAAATTATGTAAAGGTTTTACATGTTTCACAAGATTTTCACTTGGCAGATGATAAAACAGGCAAAGACTCTATCCCAGGCTCACTGGAAAAAAACATGCTTTCAACTACATTTTTGCAAAATTATATTTATAGGGCCAGATTATTGATTATTAAACACTCATTTTCACTTTATACTCGTGATTTGTAAAACAATGCATTTTTACATTTGTGTTAAATAAACAGCTGCATATTTATGGCTTTTCTGTTGTGGTAAGCTTGCTCGATAGACCTGGTACAGAAATGCACTTGTGATAACGGAGCATTCAGTTACAATACCTGTGAAGCATAAGTCATGATAAAAGACCACAAAAACTTGTAGAAGCCAGCTAAAATGGAATAGGTATTTCTGCAAATGTGTTTTATCTCGTGTTTGTTTTTGCAGTGTCGGTTAGGTTTAAGGTAGGGTTTAATATACTGTAGGTGGGACATGTTACCAACATGATAGAGCATTAAACTTTTAGTGTCATTCACCAGACATTTTATTTCTGAACTGCCATGA
>NW_015784794.1:0-1507 GCF_001515625.1 Sinocyclocheilus rhinocerous | reverse complement strand
TTTTTTGTCTCCTGACACACATATATCCAAAGGTATTGAGGAGAGGTTGTGTGTTGCACTATTCCTTGAATTCCAAGAACTGCTGAAGCCTTTTTCTATGTTCTGTTGAAATATTCACAGCACTGTAAACAAAGATTAAGTAAAATTAATATGATTGAGGATAAACATGTACCACTGTCAAAGAGGATGATCATGTATTTTGACATGATACATAACAGCAGGTCCCCAAAACAAATTTATTCTGTTTATCCTGTATATTACTGCAAATAATGATGGGACTTACTTCAAGTGCTCTCCAAAAGTTGTAGTTATCTTGTAGATGGCTGTCTTCAGTGCAGCCCTCAGTGCAAACCTTAGAGTTTTGTAGGAGGAGTCACCCATTCTGCAGACAGCCCTCACAGGTTTGCTGGAGGCATGTGGCAGTTTAAAGTGTCTGTCAACAGCCTACAATTAAAAAGTAAGGTTAACCAAATGAATCAGCTTGTCTACATTTGAATTCATGGATCAGTTTTAACACTTGTGCAAAAATGACTTTTGTTTTACCTCTAGCAAGACTACCAAGCAGCTAAGAATATTGGGTAACGTGGTCTGCACAACTCCAAACTGATCCTCAGAGAAAGAGGCTGCCACCAGATGAGATAGTCCTTGAAAACAGAAGCAACACAAGGCAAAATACATTTTTAAAACAAATAAACATGTAATATGGCCCTTTCTGAAAAGTTAGTCACTATTTTCTGACCTTGGAGAGCCCAGATATGAGCCTGGCTGTCAGCAAACAGAGCTTGGGAAGAGGCTTCTGGAAGCTGTACATTAGAAGAAAACATTTTACTAAGGGAAAAACCATGATTCAGACATTAGGTACCAAGCATATATTTAAAGAAATTACAAATGCATTTATTTCTCGTCTGAAACAAATTCATAAATATTTTTCACAATTTAAATGCACTTTCGACTCTAAAAAGACTATGCGATTTGACACATGCAACAAGATTACATATACATATATATATATGAATTTTGAAGCCCTTGACCTGACAACCCAGTGAGAGAGAAACAAGGACCCAGACGTAGTTACAGACCCAGTTTATCTACAGTTCCTCCAATATTATTATTAAATGCACTGCAAAAAGAGTACATAAAGATTGAACTGATTTTGTATAAAGTAAAAACTATAAAGCATAATATGTATAATTCCACGCTTTTATTTATTTAAACCGTATGTAAACTGGGTCACTACAATCTAACACTACAATCTAAACACACAACCTTAGACAGAAATAGAACCAGAAGACAGGGGAGACTAATGATGTTGGTGTTAATTTAAACATGGACAGAATCTAGACACATGCATTAATGATTCCTCTAACTAAAAATCTGTTGTGGGAGCATGCAACATGCAGCTGTAGACATATCCTCCATTCAGCTCATTTCTGCTTAACCTTACCTTGTTAAATAAATACACTATCAGCACCCGCTTTGCCAAAAAGCTTTTAACCTGAGCAGAACA
>NW_015784793.1:0-1508 GCF_001515625.1 Sinocyclocheilus rhinocerous | reverse complement strand
TATTATGAATAATGACAGAAAATAGTTAATGGAATGTTCCGGGTTCGATAGAAGTGCTACCATAGAAAATAATTTCCTCTCACTCCAGTTTGGGGTAAAATGCACTTGCAATGAATAGGACATATATGGGGAATGACACTGTGTTGGGAAAACATGAAAAATACAGTGATATAAAAATATAGCCAAAATATAAAAAATATAGCCACCGGATTTAAAGTTCTGCCCTATAATTTTTGTAATGCATTTGTGTCATGCACTCAATTAGTACTAGCAATAGCAACAGCAATAATACAAAGTGGCTACGGTTAGTAAACAAACAATACATCCAGACCAATAGGTGTCAGTATAATGTGCAAAACAACTGGGTGGAGAAGATCCAGTGTAGTGCACATTTAAACGGTTTGATACTTTTTTGATATGAAACCGCATGAGCTTTCAAATTCTGTCAATTTAATATCTAAATAATAGCTGTTGTTTTGACGCTCTATAATGTAACTATGATGTAAGATGTAAGTAGAACAGCTTGTAAACAATGTCACGTAACATTACATTCACCTCAGCATTTTGCTTACGGCCTATTATATGCACTATATTACATATTCATTATATTATTACTTAGCCTGTTTATTTCTATTTAATTTAACATAAATCTTTCATGAAAACAAGCTTCTATTAGATTATTTTAATTTATCAACGTTTAAATGTTTATATTTCAACAAAAAAATTTGTAAAAACATAATTAACATTAAAAAGTTTATATATAAACTACCTTATGTGCAATTTACATTTTTATATACAACTCTATTTGATATTTTTTTTGATTAAGTATATATATTTTTTCTGTTTTCTGCTAAATGAAAAATTTCATTTTGGTGTGGTGGATTGGTAAAGAATTAATCACTAGTTTTAATCCAGTATTTGAACTGTATGCTTATGAGCATGATAAGTTCGTAAATGCTGTAACTGTGATGCGATACGTGCAAAGGATACCAGAAACTCAGCCAAATTACATCAATGCATAATTCTCTATACGACTTTAGAGAAGTCCAGGTTTGCACAACTACAGCTCATTTCTGTCCAGAAGATCTAATGAGTGCGCTTCATTAGAAATAAGTGAAAATTCATTTCTTCTTTTTACCAAAAGAATGCCTTGCCCCATCAATCCATTGTAAGTGCATTATTGTAAATGCAAACTTTGTTTGATTTGACAAACCTATGGATATGTCAAAATTATTTTCAGTGCAAAATCGGCAGCCTGTCACATGCTATCAATAAAGCTCAAGTTATTTCGAAGCAGCAGGATTGCTTCAAGTTCCTTTGTTTTCTGAAGTCTTGAGGAGAAGCTCTTTCCATGGTGTTGGGATGGGAGAGACTCTGACTGTGGTGTTGAGCTGCAGCTGATGAGTGAAAGTGGGTGCGTGTGGAGAAGAAACAGTGTTGTGTTTATGCGGCCTGAGGCTCTGTCTCGCTTCTCTCGCAGGAGGAAGGGGGAGGTCCATCCGAGCAAG
>NW_015784792.1:0-1450 GCF_001515625.1 Sinocyclocheilus rhinocerous | reverse complement strand
GTCTCGGCCAAGACACCAAACACGCTGAGCTCTTTAAGAGCTAATCAACCCTGGCTCCATCTGCTATTCTGGTGAGGGCCAAAGTGTCTGCCCTATATGTATACTGTAAGTGCATGTGTGTGTGTTCTCTCTCTCTCTCTCTCCCTCTCTCTCCCTCTCTGCTGGATAACAGGAGGCCCGCCCTGCTTGTTTCATAAATTATGGTATTATTTATGTTAATCCTGACCAGCCATTGATTGAGGCACAGGTGTCTGGGTTAGTTTGACTGGAACAGTTGGCATAATGCAGCTGGCTCTATTAGATATGGGTGTGTTTCCTCACCCGGTTCTGTTTATAGAGTTCATGGTCTGTATAAGCAACTGTGTATATTTTAAAATTTTGGGTTTTGATAACATGTAGACCTGTGCTTTAAATGATTAGTTAAACCAATAATAAAAATTCTGTCATCATTTACTTGCCCTCATGTCATTTTAAACCCATTCGAGTTTCTTTGTGCAATACAAAAGAGACATTTTGAATAAAATACTAGTTTTTTTTTATCCTGTTACAATGAAAGAGGAATTAATCTTTTCTGCAAAAGCACCACTAAAGAATCCTAAAATATCAAAAAGGATCCCATACTGTATATTTCAGGTTTTCTAAAGCCATACAATACTTGTATATGAAGTATGATCAACTTTTAAGTTGATATTTTGTTATTCTTCTCCTCCAGTGAGCTGTTAAACTTTGAAACTTAATCATTGGGTCAGTGAGAACCGTTTATCTGTCCAATTTGTGAAGGAATCATTCAGATTTTGTGAACTGAATCAACCAAATTCATTAAAAAGAGAGAGCCAGATTGAATGTCAAGATGTTTTTGTGAAGTTATAGTATGTCACGCAAAGCTACATTATGTCTTCAGAAGACATTGAATATTGCTTTTGGATCAGTTTTATGGTTCATATTTTTTATTTTTTATTTTTTGTTACTTTTTTTTAAATTATTATTTTAGAGGTCTAGTCTTGATCTTAAAGACTTAATATAAATTTCGTACTTATGACCTTTTTGGCATCAGGATATTTTTAAGATATTGTGCAATGCAAATGATAAATTGATCATGCTGCAGATTGCCATTTCTTTGCCATTCTTTCAATTGTGTGGCTAATAAAATTGGAGCATTTTTGCTGTTGCCTGAACTGTTTCAAAATAAACATGCACAATTGTTAAATCTCTAATTAAGAGTAAGACTATTAGAATCATTGATGCCAGAATCTCTAACTCTCTCCATATGTCCATCTCTGTTTTCCATTCTTTCCAAAACCCCTTTAAATGTTTAGGATTGATGGCCAGATAAAGGTGCTGACAATTGATATTTAACTTGGCAAATACATGTTTACTTTTACCTGTAGATAAGAGCTTGAATTCCTATTTCGTGTGTGTGTGTGTGTGTGTGTGTGTGTGTGTGTGTGTG
>NW_015784791.1:0-1498 GCF_001515625.1 Sinocyclocheilus rhinocerous | reverse complement strand
TAAAATAAAACTCCAGAAAGGTGTAAAATATGTGACCTTTAATGCCTTTTTTTGCATGACCATATTTAAGATATCTTAACCCTACCCCATATCTAAACTTAACTTAACTACCTAACTAACTATTAATAAGCATCAAATTAGTTTATTGAGGCAAAGGATGTAGTAATGTTAGTGAATAGTGGGGAATTTGACCTTAAAATAAATTGTGTCCACAATTTATTTTTAATTTAACTTATTAAATAAACCATTTTAAAATTCATTAAAATTTCAGAGGTACTTCAGAAAAATATTTTAGGTCAAAGGTGTTCAGATGACAAAAAAATAATCTAGATAATGATTTCTATGGGTAGTTGACAAAGTAATCCAGCTGAAAATAATTTTTATGTAAAAAAAATTTCAAGTACAATTATTTTAAACAAATCTTTTTAAATTTAATTAAAATTAAATTAACATTTAATTTTAAATTAATTTAAAAACTCTTGTATGATCATTAAACATGAAGTTTTAATGAACTTATTAATGGACTACATAGAATATGTATACTTTTAAATGAATTTGTTAAACTGCAGGACCACATATACTTTCAAATGTGGTTTCAGATCTAAATGTCACTTTTTTTCTCTCTCTCTTTTTAAAAATTTTTATTATATAGGACCAAAATGAGCACAGGTTGTGGATGAACGAGTTCAGTGCTGGTTAGTTATATGGAACTAGTCTGGCAGTAAATAGAGGGCAGAAGTCAAACACAATATTTGAGCTCGAGGAACTTTGATCTGCAAATATGATTCACCGAAAAACAAATCAGTCTGTAATAAAATTGTGTTGTTGACTTTGAACATAAACAGTTCAATGTATGTTGTGAAGAGTATTTTAGAATAATAAATGAAAATGCTCAATCTGAACATATGTCATGATAAATATGTAACTATATGAAGCAGTTGATTTCACTCTGAAAAACAGAAAGCAAGCAGCTGATAGATGTTAGGTTTGGTTAGGCCACATGTTAAGGGAGGTTAAGAGGTTTTTCTGGCTGCGAGTGAACGCTGCTGGGATGATTACAGGGACTAAAACCCCCCACCGTCCTTTAAAAATGGATGATGTCTCTTTTATGGAACTTGAATTTCTCCCATGATGCCTCAGTAGCCTTATCTGCACCTCCGCTGTCATCACTCAGACGTGTCGACATCATGTCATCAGTGGTTTTAAAACAAACAAACTCGTTCAACAGCGGCACCGAAGTGAAACATGGTAAACAAGCGATTAAAAGGAAGCTGGAAACTCAACTTTGGAAAAGAAAACGCCTGTTTTTTTCAGGGTTTTGTGTTGTTCGTCTTTCCAAATTTCTGAGGAGTATGTGTGTGTTGCTTGGTCACTGTTTCTGTGTGTCAGTCTTTCCCGTTGAAAGAGTTAGTGTGTGTGTGTGTGTGTGTGTGTGTGAATGCTGACTGCACAACAAAGAAGGAATTTTGCAACTCGTCATGAACAAGAAGTAAAATAC
>NW_015784790.1:0-1508 GCF_001515625.1 Sinocyclocheilus rhinocerous | reverse complement strand
AGTGCCTTAAAATGGTTCTCTTAAAGTCAATTATGAGCTATTCATCAACAATCACTTTGGCCAATTAAAGTTCAGGTTTGACTTAGAAGCGTTTGATGAAACTGGAAGATCTGTTGATCAAATACTGTATTTTTTTCAGAAGGACTGGAATGACTGAGTTGTGTAATTGAATGATTGTTACCTAAAGAGAGGAGCTGGATTTGCTACTGTGTAGTATGCTATCATTTTATGATTTAGAAAAATGCATCAGGATATTTCACTGGTTTTCCGAGCACAGACTGACATCATGTTGGCTCAGATGAAGCTCTAGCATTTGTTGTCCAGATTTTTAAAGCCCTGCAGATGTTACAGAGACGAGGATGTTCACTCAGGGATGGATAATATGAAAGCTGTTAATGTCTAATTGGAATTTGCAGTATCTTTAGGGGAATTTTAAAATGCCCTCCAATATTATCACTTTACAAAGTTTTTTTAAGGTTGTGAAGTGTACAATATCACATACATTTGTTTCATGCCAAAAAAAAGTACATTTATGTTGAATTTTACCTGTACACCATGATCATTTTTAACTGTTCAAATCTTTTTGTCTAAAGGGACTGATGTAAATGTTTTATTTGACGTTTTTTTTAGTTAAAAAGGGTACTTTTTGCTTGTGTTTTTATTATTTTCTTTGTTAAAAGCAGATTTCTATGTAAAGCAACAATATATTGTAACATTTTTATTATTTTTGTGAATACATTTTATACCACAATAATAATGAATGATTTTGATAAAACTCTGTTATGTGGTTTTTTTATTATACAGTGTGCAAAACATTACACATTAGAGATTAAAGTGGGATCCTGTATCAGGAAAAATGACTGTGTAAGCTGTAAACAGACTCTTCTGGAACATTGTATGGACAAAAATATGGTGCGCTGTGTTCAATGTTACAACAAATGTTCAGTACTTCAAGTTCATGGCATTGTTTTATAGACTTTTACCTCTACATGAACTTAAAACAGACATCAGTGAGATGAGTGACATGTTCTACGGACCCACCCTCTCACACAAAAACACTGGAAAAGAAACTTTAAACAAACCCACTTGACTTAAATAGGACTGTCACTGTCAGTAGATTTCAGTTCTAGAAAGAACAAATAATGTGTTATAAGTCATACAGTAAGCTATAAAATAAACATTCTAATTTAATAATTTGCAGAAAGTGGTAAGTTCATCACAAATCTGCAATAATTAAATAATATAAAAACATAGCACATGCACATTGTCTTCCATATGTAATATATAAGCTGGGTTACACTTTAGATTAGGAAACATTATTCACTAATAACTCTTAAGGAATATGTGTTCCCTAATCTGTTACCATAAATTGTCATTTTTAGATTCAAAATTATTAATGATCAGATAATGCTACTACATGCATCACAAATCTGCACTAATAAAATAATATAAAAACATTTGACATATTAAATGGACTGTCTTCCAACATGTAATAAAGATGTTAAAAA
>NW_015784789.1:0-1507 GCF_001515625.1 Sinocyclocheilus rhinocerous | reverse complement strand
TTGTTTTAATGTTCACTGAAGGAATTTTGCAAATCAGGTAATGGCACAAACAAGCCTGTGGAATTGGGGCTCTTTGTGCAATCTGATTGCACTTTGAATGCAGGGCAATTTGCTACAAGGAAACATACAAATAGTACTGAATAAATGGCACATATACACAGATATGCAATACATATATGTATTTAAAAATACATATAGTGTGTTTTGTCTTTCTACAATTGATAGATTCATTTAACCATTAATTTAGCAATTGCATTCTTAATTAAGTCATTCATAAAATCTATTAAATAGCCTAGCCTTCATCAATCATACTGTTTGTTGATACTGAATGTCTGATATCTGTAACACTAAATGTTTTGTCTTACCAAATACAGTATGCTGTCAGCAATAATTCACTTGCTGTTTGCATGCATCTTTTTGATTAGTTTAAGTGCCGACGATGCAGTTGTGTGGGGCTGCACCCATGACCCTCACTAAAAACTCTCATGCACAATGAACATTTCATCTAGCCAACTGATGCAGAAGTGTTCTACTGCTGATTTTTCTTTTTTTATCGCATATGTGCTTCAAATTATACTTTTTAAATATTAACAAATTTACTGAGGTAACAGCCATGATGCACCTGCACATGTGTTTATATGTAGAGAGAAACCAAAATATTCTAATAATTTACTAAACAAATATTCTAATAATGTTACTAAAAATAACTCCAATGATATTAGGAGATAATGAACTGAATGAAATTAAAATATGATATATAATAATATATAATAAATAGATTATTTTCCCACTAAGCAAAAATGTTTCATTTATAATGTTTACACAAAGTTTGGAATAATTATTATTTGTTTTATGTTTTTGAAAGAAATCTCTTATTCTCATCAGGGCTGCATACACGCACAAAAGATACACACTATACACGCACAATGAATCAGTTTCTGCCACCATGAAAATGCACACAAAGTCCCTTCTAAATAACCTTTTTCATAAACAGAGGGTGAACTGACTGTAAAGCTAGAAGTTATGGCAGTTTTAAAAACAAACTTAAAGTTGCTTTCCTGCATCAAATGTTTTGCGGTTTTGATACGTGTGGTTTTTGCGTGTGCATACGTATGCTACATACTTTGTGTTGGCTATGTGTGTGTGTATCATAAGTGAAACTCCACTCTGATGTTTATTCTTCTTCTTCTAACAAAGATCTCTGCAAACATTCTTTCTCTTTAATGAATGCTTGAACTGAATGTAATGCCTAGGCCTGCACACAAAGCTTGAACACAAGTAGGCATTTTCCATGTTCAGATTGCTTTTCATGTGCTGTCCTCAGTTTGCTTTGATAGAAAACGCTGAAGTGTTATAATCTTTCATTTGAAATGCACTGTGGATCTCTGCAGTGTTCATTGATTATTTATGTGAAACAAACTGTCTGTGGAGCTCTACAGAACATCTTACAATCCTCCTTGGTCTAATTTTTATTTTAATTTTTTGTTATTTATGATTATGGTTCCTT
>NW_015784788.1:0-1503 GCF_001515625.1 Sinocyclocheilus rhinocerous | reverse complement strand
TGAACATATATATGTGTGTGTGTGTGTGTGTATATGAGAAAAAGAGAATGGAATGTGAACTGTTAGAAAGAGAATATGAATTTGAATATATTTGTGTGCGTGTGTGTGTGTGTGTGTGTGTGTGCGTGCATGTGTAAACACTATGGTACAACAGTCTTTGCGAGTTCCACAAAGCCACATGGGAACGCTTGCCAAAAACAGCTAAATCTTTGGCAGAGACACTAGTGCAGGCTGGGCATGGCATCGAGGAGGACAGCCGCTAGACCACCAGCACATCGTATGCAGCAGATAAACGCAAAACAAAAGCTTTATTCATCTATGCATTAGAATTAATTAATACTTTTACTGTAATATTACTTGTACACTAATGGAGTAAAAGAGAGAGAGAAAGAGAGCAAAAACAGTCTGAAATGAGAACATTATGTTGTCAGTTCTCAGCCATACACAAGTGTGCTGTAGCGTATTTATTGCAGCGTTTTCTTGAGGTTCTGGTGTCTTGTTTCCACTCCTATGAAATGGACAAGTGTTTTTTTATTCTTTCTCAGTGAGACCACTTATTTCCAGTCGGTGGTTCTTGTGTAACATGTCATTTAATCATTTCTGAGTGGGTTTAGTTCCTGTATAGTGTCCTGGCTTCGAGCGCACACACACTGCTTCAAGCTTCTGCAGAAGAATGCAAATGTAAATCTAACATACTGTACTGTGCAATTTAATATTTACACCTGTAATAAATCAGCATTAATGCATGCAAAAAAAAAAAGGCACATACTTGTCACTTTTTGTTTTCAGGTCCCTTTATTAACTGCCCAAAGAAAATAATTGACACTGACTACAAAATTCAGAAAACGGATTTATCTGATGAGTGAAATGAATGGAGAGTGTCCTCTCATAATTCATAATAGAAAAAAGTACATGAATTACAGTACTTAAAAAATAAATAAACAACATGACACCAAATAATTTTCAAAACCATCTCTCATTGTCAGCACATTGTTAAAATAAATAGCCACTGTAAGGCTTTTACAGTAAGAACAGTCCATTACAGTAAGAACAGGTATTGGCCTGTGTGTGTGAGTATATATATTTATATATTTTTTCTCCACCTCTTGGATGTGTTTCAGAGGCCCAATCACTTTAATAAACACACCTCTGTCATTAAGCATCGGTGATCTGTTTAAACCCTTACTCTGTTTATGTTCATATGTTCGTTTGAGAGGCTGATAGTGAAGGGAAGGTGGATTATAAAGTATTCGAGCTGGTCTCCAGTGTCAGAGTCCTTGACAAACTTCTGTTTCCGAAGTGAAGGCGTCTGTCTTCATTATTGAAACCGTACTGGAGGAAATGTTTTGCTGCTTAGTATAGCAAAGACTAGCCGTGGTTAATAGACAGGCAGTTTAAGGGTTAACCTCACAGAGTGATTTTTAATGTCCCTGTTGGATTTAAGAGCCTAGGCTACAGAAGCCCAGGTTACGGTCTCATTGTGTCCTATGCTGACTTAAGTGA
>NW_015784787.1:0-1507 GCF_001515625.1 Sinocyclocheilus rhinocerous | reverse complement strand
AGGAGCCAATGGCTCCTTACTCGATTTTTTTGTTTGGAGCCCTGTTATTTCACAAAATGTATTCTGTATGCATAAAAAAACTGCGAAGATGCATCTGAAAATGCATGCCCTATAAAGCACTTCAAAAAACTCTGGATTGACCACACTAGTCAAACAATAGTTTATGAATGAGTATTGAATGAGATAAAAGTTGCCTATGAATGTGGTTTGAAGGTACTCCTTAAAAACGTGCTCATAACACTTTTATAACGCTACTTTTTTTATAATGTAAATGCAGAATATATTGGCGACTTTATCGCTATATAGATTTTCAGTGAATACACCATAAAGGGAGAGTTCACTCAGAAATTTAAATCTGTCATCAAATACTCACCTGATGTTGTTCCAAACCCATAAGACTTTCACTCACCTTTGAAAGATATTTTAAACTAATCCTCAGATTCCGGTCCCTCAGTTCAAAGTCCACGCAACCAAAACTTTGATGCTTTGCGCTGATAAACGAATGTTTTATGGCTGCGTAACAATATAAGGGGGAGTATTTGATGACATTTTTGGATGAACTTGCTCTTTAAAAATGGAATAGTTTTAGAAGACTATAGTGTAGAAGTCATATGGTCCACTTTTATGATGCTTTCAATAAACGGAAATACGGAGTTGCCAGTATAATTTTTTAAAAATTCAAGGAAAAGTCATACAGATTTAGAACAACATGAGGGCAAGTAAATGACTGTTTTCTTTTTTTGGTGTAAGCAAACAAAATTTAATATCTGTCATTATATTAACTATAATAAATATCATGTCAGCCCAATTGTCTATATCAGGTTCTCATCTTTAAGTTTCCATAAAAGCACTGTGTCGTTGAATCTAGGTATCAGATCTCATCTGCTTTCCGATGTTCTCCCCAAAGCATCCTCTCCCAAATCAGTCATGCTTCAGCCGAGACGTTAAACCACGCAGCGAGCCGTCTGCTTCAAGCTGGTGGAGGGCAGCGTTTACACGCTTGGCTGTGTTAGTATGTACACTAATGCAAACAAGGCTGGAATAAAAGCGCACCCGCGGCTGCCACACGTACACAATAACTAGAGGAGGAACACCCAGCTGGCAAACAACACACCCACTGGAACCATCTCTGACAACAGTAATCGGCAAAAAAATGTGGAAAACAAAAAAAGACCACAGAGACTTAACACAAACCCACAAATTAGCATGCATACTAGGAGGACACGCGCATGTGTTGCCGTTCTCACACCAGCGGTCCACATTACAGTCACAATGTGGCTCACAGCTACACTACAGTAGCGAGTACTTAATGGAGGAGAGGTTAACACACGGACCGTTTAATGATAAGTCTTCAGCAGCTCATCTACACTGTAAATAAATGATTTTTCAAAGTTGTAAATAACACAGATTATAGGAATATTTTTACGAGAAAATACTATTACAGTCTACTTCAAAATTTCAAATTTAATTCAATGTGTTACTTGCCATTTCTTTGTAATTATTTGTG
>NW_015784786.1:0-1507 GCF_001515625.1 Sinocyclocheilus rhinocerous | reverse complement strand
GCTATGAATCTTTACAATCTAGGCCTCAATGAGTCCAGAGGCCTGTAGAACTTTAGAAACAGCCGGTATAAGATAATTGGCATAGTCCCAGAGATGATAATCTCTTACAAGCTTTGTGTTGGGTGGGTATGTAAAGTTTTTAAAGTGGTACATGCGAGCGATGGAGTTGTTCACTCGGACCGTGGGGCTTCTGTTCACACTTTCCAGCAAGCCATGGACAGTAGCCTTCAAAACCAGCCGAGGATTTACTATAATCTTGTAATTGTTGAACGTATTAGGGAGGTTGGGTACTCGATCGATATAATTTAAAATATTCACTCCCTGTATGTTTTTCCATTTGTCTTGCTCATAATCCGCATGAGCCTTTGCGGTGAACGGGAACTGGTTATTCTCAAACTCAAAGCCCACATTAGAACTGTACTTGATCTTAAGCTCAGGCAACAGCTCCGTCCAGGATTTCAGTTTTAAAGGCAGAATGAGCTCATCCAAGTCATGTAGAGCCACATAGCGACTTTGGTACATGTAACGATAAACACAGTCATTAAGCGCAGGGATCTGCCCATAGTACTGCAGCTGACCTGGCGACTTATTTATATTCCAGCCGCGAGACACTTTAATGTGCTTTTTAATCGTCCACGGAATGATCTCCACGAAACCTTTTTTCTCATAATAGTCCAGAACCTTCTGTGTGTGTGAATCGCAGTTGGTTTTATATATCACCACCCTTTGAGCGCCAAGCAGTCTGAACATCTCCATGGACTGGACTAGATTCAGCACACTCTTGTAGTCGTACATGACAGAGATGCAGATTGTGAACTCATACGGGAAGGTCGTTGGAACGTCTCTGTTTCTAATAGGTTGGAAGGATGTTAGGCTCCCTGAGACGCCACTTGCTGTGATTGCAACATGCGTCGGTGTCAAACATGTGCTTTTGATTGTGCACATGATAGTAGCGGTGCCATATTCAAAGTTAAAGTGGTCGTCATGAATTGAGCATTCAGCTGGTAACCTCACGGTCGTCCCATCGCAGCACATCACACAACTGAACGTCGCCTGCTCACGTCGAAGAACAATGGCAATCGTCTTTATCTGTTTCTCACCAAAACGATGCTCCAAGTAAGAGCCGATCACGTATGTGTTAAGATGCCCGACTTTAACCAAAGGCCCATCCTTCACTTGAACACCACACGCCTTTGCAGACGGAGGACTGGCGGATGTGTATATGTGTGGTGTTTGGAGGATTGGTAAAGGATGAGTTGGCAGGTCAGAGTCTTCTGGTTTGGCATAAGGTGCTTCGGAGGAATCTTGTACATAAATGAAGACAATAAAGAAAAGCGCAAATAATAAGCAATAAAAATAAAAGATCTTCAATGCACAGATCTTCTTCTTAGAAGGCTTTGCTTCTGATTCACTCTCTAGTCGTTCATATTTCACATCGCGTTTCCCTAAAGAAAAGAAAGAACACAAATTGTATGGTTGTGTCTATTAAAGCAACACAATTGAACAT
>NW_015784785.1:0-1507 GCF_001515625.1 Sinocyclocheilus rhinocerous | reverse complement strand
TATCGCGATACATATTGATATTGAATTATTGTCCAGCCCTACAAATATCTAAACTTCGTTTAAATCAAGATACATTTACTTAATCCAAAATGAAGATATTAAGTCTTGTTTAAAAACAAAACCTAAAACCATAAACGTATTACTTGAAATAAACTTACATTTAAAAATATAAAGACTTTATTTCAGCTAGTTGACGAGGCAAAACTTTCCAATTTATTTAGTTTTGCTTGTAAAATACTTAAACTGAAACTTTTTAAAACTGTTGACATTAATAAACAATGCTGACAAAAACTCACAACAAAATTATTAAATTAACTAAAATTTAAATATAAAAAATAAAACGATTCAAATGATGATAAACATTAAAATAAACTTGAATAAAAAAAAATATATATGTGTGTGTATATATAGAGAGACTTATTTTATTTCAACAGTTGACAAGCCAAAATTTCTAATTTTGCTTAACTTGTAGTAAAATAAACTGGAAAATATTAATAAAAACTATAGACATTAAATACCAAAATACCAAGACCAAAACTGCCAAAAACACAACGAAATTATTAAAATGAACTAAAATTAAAATGAAAAGAGGATATTAAAATAACAGCTAATTCAAAATGTTAACTATAATAATATCTTAAAATAACTTGATTTTCAAACCTTGAAGTGTTGCTAATTCAACTCTACATGTAGACATTTACATTTAAAGATCATTGATGTATTGTATCTTTACTCCTTAAATGTTCTATAATTGGTCTTAAAGTCTGAAATGTACCTTCATAAGCCCTGCTGTAAGTGCAGGCGTCATTGCTTTGAAATACCTGTCAATAAAGCTTCATTGCTGCTGGTTCTAGATGTTTTTAAGTGTAATTTGACTCTGTCTGGTCTCTGCTGGTGTTCAGTAATGCCGTTGCGGGAGAAAGCGCTCTGGACAGGATTGCATGTGGCCTCGGAGGAAAGATCGTCCTTCCCATGATCAAACAGCACATCATGCAGATGTTGCAGAACCGTGAGCAGATGCGTCAGGATCTATTATTGTGATTGCATTTATAGTAATGAGATTTTGTTCATAATGTTTCATTCCCCCTCAGCCGATTGGAAGTACAGGCACGCCGGTCTGATGGCGCTCTCTGCTATCGGCGAGGGCTGTCACCAACAGATGGAGGCCATTCTGAGCGAGATCGTCAGCTTTGTTTTGCTCTTCTGTCAGGATCCTGTAAGAACAATCACAGCACTTCATTTCTGATGCGTTTTAACGAGTACAGACGCTAAACCGAGCCTCATTCCGACCCCCTGCAGCACCCCAGGGTTCGTTACGCCGCCTGCAACGCTATTGGACAGATGGCCACAGACTTCGCCCCCACCTTCCAGAAGAAATTCCACGACAAGGTATCGCTGGGAGATGGTTTTTGTATTCATTTACTGAATTTGCTGAACTCGTGTATTGCTTGGGGAGGGAAATTGTGCAGCATAAATACATGTAACTGTATGACAGCTACTGTATTAA
>NW_015784784.1:0-1468 GCF_001515625.1 Sinocyclocheilus rhinocerous | reverse complement strand
TATTATAGTTATTTTCAAAGCTTTCAATGTACTTTCATTAAAAAAAATAAATGTAATAATTTAATAACAAATAAGTTTTTGCTCAAAACTAACAAAAATTAAAAATTATTTGTTTATAATTTCCGCACTGGAGAGACCAAACAAAGAGGAATATATATCGCTATCGGTTATCGGCCAAAATGATTTGAAAAATATCAGGTTATCAGCATCCCTAAAGCAGACGTTTCCAGATGTGCAGAGGTGATTTTCTTCTGCTTCAGCTGCATGTAAATGACACAGGCCTCCTGAAAGCGAAGCGGTTTAACGTGAACAGACTCTTTCATGAGCCTGCACACAGGTCTGCATTCACTGCACCGCAGACTCTTCCCGTGTTCTTCTGTTCTCTCGTCACGTGTGACACACGGCTGCTCACAGCGCTCAAATCCCAGCCTTTCACACATCAGCACCTCCGTCCACTCAAACACGCTCAGCATCTGTCCGGCTCACAGAGACAGGTGCCAGACCTCTAATCGGCACAATGTCACGCTCTTATCTGATGTCACGTCGTGACAGGTAATTACGGCTCGGGGCCGAGGCCGTCTGTAATTAACAGTCGCAGTGATCTGAGAGCAGAAGCACACGGCTGTGCAGAGTTACACTGAAGACAGTGAAAACCTGAAGAGAAACTATTGCCTTTATTTTCAAGGTTTCGATCAGAGATCTTCATCAGACACATCTCTGATCGAAACAGCGCTGTTTATTCTGAAAATAAAGGGAACAGCTGAACACTGTGTGGATTTTACACGTTTACTCTCATGTTTCCAGTTTTGCATGTACGTATATATGATTATTAGCAAACGTTTCTTGCCAATTAAACACACTGAACCCTCATTCTCATGACTGTGATGCATCAGGACGGTTTTTGTTGTAATTTGTCATTCTTCACAGTGATGATTCTCATTAAATGCTCATTACTGTCTCATTTACTGAAGTTGTTTGTAACGCACTGCAGTTAAAAAAAATACAAAATTATGATGTTTCAATGGAAGTCAAATTGCAACAGCCACACACACACACACACACACACACACACAGACAGGCATTGTGTCAGTGATCACATTATGGCAGGAATGTGTGTGTGTGTGTGTGTGTGTGTCTCATGATGTCTGCAGGGAACGCCATCGCATCACTAAACAGCTTCAGTCTGTGCAGCATCAACACATTTCAGCGCCAAACAGAGCAGATGAGCCGACGAGACACAACACAAACACACACACACACGCGCCGCACCGTCTGCCTGACACTCACACACGACACACACGCTCAGATGACACACCGCACCAGCATAAACCACAGAAACACCCCAATTAACAACCTGAACAAACAGCATCAGGAACAAGAGTAACGTGAGCTGACGAGTGTGTGTGTGTGTGTGAGTGTGTGTGAGTTTGTGTGAGTGTGTGTGTGTGTGTGTGTGAGTGTGAGTGTG
>NW_015784783.1:0-1505 GCF_001515625.1 Sinocyclocheilus rhinocerous | reverse complement strand
GTGATGGCAAAGCTGAATTTTCAGCAGCTATTACTCCAGTCTTCATTGCCACATGATCCTTCAGAAATGATTCTAATATGCCACACAAGAAACGGTTAAAAAGTTATGCTGCTTTACATTTTTGTGGAAACAGTGACCCTTTTTATTGGAATAGAAATTTTAAAAGAACAGCATTTATTTGAAATAGAATCTTTTGTAACTATGTAAAACAAATATGAATGGTATTGTATAGGCTATTTGGAGAAAAAAAAAGTTTACAGTATTATAACAAACTTAAAGAGTAACATTAACTGTAGCTTCCAAAAAGTATTCAGAATGTCTAATGTTTAAAACAGGCAAACAAACTAAGGACACAGAGGCAGTAACTCATTGAGAAAAGCTCCACACACTGTTCTCAAGGTCACCAAAACACTGATTACAGTGAAAGCACCAGTGTTTACAGCGATGGCAATGAGGGCTCAAAACATTGCCATATATGGAAACACAGATAACGACAGACAAGAGAAGAAAGATCATCTTGTTCTTGTGGTTTGTCACTCTAAATTTCCCAGGCACTAATGACAATGTTCACAGATTCATCTCTACAGTACCTTTCATCACTACAGGCAGAAACCTGCAGGGTAAAGTGAGTGAGTTTTATAGATGTATCATGTTGCAGCCTGTCCAGGTGTGCTGAGACCATGATTCTTGTTTAAATTGCAGTGAAGTATACAGAGTTTCTCCCATTTCATGAAGCTGACACACCTCAGACGATACGCTACTGATTCCAGCTCACATCCTGGTTTCAGCCTGACTCACTACTGACTCTATTCTCTCTGGCTTTCTCTCTTTGCTCCCCTTACTCACATTTCAGGTTGTTTAAGGTGATCTGGTGCCAGGGGCCTGAATTACGTCAGGTTAGAGAGGATAAGACCTTGCTTGTCCCTGAAACTGTATACGTTGCAGTTTTAAAAAACAACAGCACGTGAAAGAGCAATACAACTGACCCTTCACTAAGCCATGACCTTAAAATGTTATGAGCAATTCTACCTTAGAAACTCTCCCATATAATCACACAAGATTTTTATCTTTTTTTGATGCATGTCTATGAAGGATCTGAGAGTATGGATAGATTTATACAATTTTAAAGACATCCAAAAAAATAATATTTTAGTAGTCAATGCTGTAGATTAAAATGTATGATCCCTCATTCCCAAATTAACATGTGCAACGTCAGTAAGAAAACCTACTTTTGCTCCAAGGTAAAATACAGTTAATAATTGAATGCTAATTCATTTAAGTATTAATTCAGGTCATAGGACTAAAGGTTGTGGTAAATTAAAAGTTATAATTGCTAACAATGCTTTCAAATGAGATTTCTGTGAGTAGCATTTACCTTCCTACTGGCAGTCTTAGTTGTTCATTTATGTTACTGTTTTGCATGTCAGACTTAATTTAAACCCATGTAAGAATAATATACATTTAGTTTTACTACTTTGAGAACATTTTAATAGGGAACAAATTAA
>NW_015784782.1:0-1506 GCF_001515625.1 Sinocyclocheilus rhinocerous | reverse complement strand
TTCTCTCACAGATGTGCATATGCCCAGGGGTGCACACAACTGGTGCGCATGCGCAGCCGAAATGAAAAATGTGCGCTGTTAATATGCTCAAAATACTCATGTGCGTACCAGCGTCGTTGAAGGTCGTTAGTGCACAGTCGCAATTTTAGATCAACCAAAGTTAATACTGTGAGAGATGTCCAAAAAACAGCAAACATTAAGTAGCTTCTTTGGCATTCCACCACCTCAAAAGGAACGTCAGACCGAGTCTGAGCCAAGTGGCTCCAAGAAGAGCCATGTCTTGAATCCGACGAGGAGCGCAGTCAAATGTGGTGTAAGATATGTCGTGCGCATCCCCATATAGCAGACAAAAGTAGTGCTTTCTATACAGGGACAAAGAATTTTAGTCATCCTGCATTTGATTCGATCGCCTGCTTCGCAAAACAAGATAAGTGAAGAGCAACGGACAGCTCTCTGTAATATTTTTCTACTAGCCTTTCATAAGGCTAAACACGCACGCCCTATGTCTTCATATGCTGAAGATATTTCTTTATTAAAAAGGCTGGGAGTGAATGTCGGAGTGGCATATCATTCACGTTATTCACGTGCGATCGGGGATTCTCTTGTGCATATTCTGTGCACTGCACACACACTTGAGAACTGAGCGCGAGGTTTCATATTGTGAGACATTTAATCGCTCCGTTGTCAAGCTGTTGCAGTTTTATTTATTTAGAGGTGGAGCAAAAAAATTAGAAGTGTTAATGAATGGCATTTCCTATTCTAAACTAGGAAAGTTTCATAATATCAGATGGTCTGCATGGAGGCACGAGACCCTCTTGAAAATATGGAGACAGTTGCCTGCTATTCAGATACAATTGTCTAATACAGATGACAGCGACTTAAAGCATATCTGCACAGAATGTTTTCAGTGCTTTCTGGCTAACATGCTTGACATTGGCAACATTCTACAGCTGACTTCCCAAAGGTTTCAGCAGGAAAAACTGACCATAGGAGAATGTAAAGATGAACTCATGCTAGCCATTGGACAGTTCACCCTTTTGCTTGTTGGAGAAGGCCAACACAGAAAACAAGCAATTCACAATGCTGATGCTGACAGAGACAAAGCTGAATTACTCAGATGTTTAATTGGAGAGTTTGAAAGCAGATATGAATCTCTGACGTCATGTGATCACTTTTTGGTTTTTGATGCATCAACCTGGCCCCAAGACATGCAAGACCTCCACAGTTTTGGAAACACAGTAATCAGCACGATTCTCCAGAAGTATGAAGCCATCTTGCCTCTTGACAGAGAATCCACTATAAAGGAATGGATGCGTTTAAAGCAAGCAGGAAAGCGGTTGGCAGCATCCTCTGTATATGACTTGGTCAAGATAGTTACTACAAGCAATCCAGATTGTTACTGCAACATTTACAAGATTCTTAAACTGTCCCTTACACTTCCTTTGAGCAGTGCAGCTTGTGAGAGAAGTTTCTCACACCTCAATATAATAAAAAACAAGTACAGAT
>NW_015784781.1:0-1506 GCF_001515625.1 Sinocyclocheilus rhinocerous | reverse complement strand
TACTGTGTAAAATAGCTTTTCTGTAGTCAAGACTTCAAGGTTTATGACTATAAAGAAAGTAACTTTTAGAAATAGAACCCACCCTTGGAAATATTCACTGGAGACGTGTGACAACTAACCCTGGTGTTCCATTAGGCCTTACCTACAGTAGATGTACAGTAGAATCATAAATGTTCAGTACATCTATGATTTATGGAAAAATAATCCACCGCTAGTTATTGGCCGACTAATTATCATTCCCTTTGTCAAAAAGATGCTCTACTAGTTATACAACAGCGGACACGCCCCCTTTTGTATCTGAATTCAAAAAGAACGCTAGAACTCATCTATAACGCCCTAAAATGCTGTCCAGATAGACAGCTCACAAGATTTTGAGACGCAGCCACTATACAGTTAATGTAAATGTGGAGCATGGGCTCACAGCACCCCACTCGCAACCACTTATGTAGGTCAGAAAGGAATTCAGCCCACGTTCCAGCCTACTGTATATAACGAAACACAGTGAAACAAGCACACTGCACGTCCCCATTGCGCTTCGGGCAATTCACAAACAGTCATCTAAACAATAGGAGAATACTTCCTCCTGACGCGCGATATCCGCCTGTTACCCCCCTCCGCAATGCACCGATACACACCTCCATTCATTCCCATTCAACGCCTCTGCCTGCGACACTCACAGACCAGCGGTGACACGCAACTATTCTCCCACTCGACACTTTAACACAACTCACGGACACAAAGACATTAATGTCTCTCACACAATATGCGCGTAAAAGCGCGAAATCAAACGCGCGTTTAAATAGCCTATCAATTCATTACGGCATCCCGCGAGAGCTATCAGCTAACACATTGGACTACAAATCAAATTTAATTAACACACAATTATATTGACAATGAACTATTTAGTATAGTGCAATAGGCTATACATAGATCTTTAAATCAGTTTGAAGTGCACTGACACAGCTGAACCCTTAGCGGTCTTAACGCATTAAGAATCAATAAAGGAATCGCGTAGATTCAGATTCAGAAGTAGTCTGGCGTTACCTTGAGAGATGATAGTGCATTGTCCGTCCTGCTCTCTGACCCTGAAGCTGCGGCATTTTCCCGTTGAGAACC
Organism: Sinocyclocheilus rhinocerous; assembly: GCF_001515625.1. Lineage (NCBI taxonomy): Eukaryota > Metazoa > Chordata > Actinopteri > Cypriniformes > Cyprinidae > Sinocyclocheilus > Sinocyclocheilus rhinocerous. The sequence goes on along the minus strand of NW_015784781.1, from coordinate 390 downwards.
CGCCCGCTCATTATGTCTCACTGCGCTTTGTTCCGGCTCACATACTACATGCAGTGTAACATCCCGCGGTTGCTTTCTGTCTCTCTTTGGAGGTTTGAATGAGAAGCGGCTCTCTGCGCAGAGCTCCGGGCTCACATTGAGATTGAGAGAGAGAGAGAGAGGAAAGGAAACACCCCCAAATATCCACCCCCTTCCCTTCCCTTCCTTCTCTTGCCTTTCTCTCTTCAGCGCAGCCAGCTGTGAGTCTCTCACTCAGACTGACTCAATCATCAAACCACTAATGCCAGATAGCATTGCTGTGTGAAGCATCCTTCAGGTCTTTAGATATTTCACTGTAAAATTTAGATTTATATGGAAACAAATGGCCTGGTTCTATTCCAAGTCAGAAAT
>NW_015784780.1:0-1507 GCF_001515625.1 Sinocyclocheilus rhinocerous | reverse complement strand
TCCACATTATTTATCCGGTCTTTTCCACACGCATGCCACACTTAAGAAAATGTAAGAATGTTGTTTATGCATTTACATGACCATAAGCCGCATTTGGATTTACTTTATGTTTCACAGAACGCTGTTTTCTGCAAAAACCTGGAACAATGCGGCTATTGTTAACTACCAATAAAAATAATAAATAAAAATAACTAAACTAAAAAGTTCATTTAAAAAGCTGAAATGGGATGAAATATACTTATTAAATTATTAAATGAAACTCTTATTTAAAAAAAAAAAATCAGAAATAAAATTTTAGTTCTAAATTACTAAAACTGGCATTTAAAATATATGCATTTAAATAGAAAATTACTAAACTGCCTAAAATAAATATGATTTAAAATAAATTTAAATATTACAATAAACGCCAATTTAAAAAAGCATAATTGTATTAGTATTTATAGTTAAAATTCTGAAATAACTGTCCTGGAATATGTAAAAGGTAATGAACAGAGCAGCTGGGACATTCAGCAAAACATCTGCACAATTTCTGCAAGATTTCTTCTTTTGTGTTACGCGAAAGAAAGCAAGCCTTATGGGTTTGGAAAGACTTCTCATTTTTAGTTGTTCAAGGGCACTCTAAAATTAAACACAGTTAAGTATGCATCAGGATTGCAAGTTTACTAAAAGTGAAAATGTTGCACATAATAACCACGAATGACCAGCATGAACAACTATTTTGACAGTATAAACCAGCACATCTGCCCCGACACTTCTGATGTATCTGATCTAGATGCTTGAAAGACTATCAAACCAGCATTTATACTGCATAACCGACTTCAAGTACAGCTCATTTAGACAATATCATCTACTGTTGAGTACAAATTACTACAAAATCTTGGTAGCGTTAATGAACAGAACAAATAGTCGCTATCCACAAAGATGAGCCAGAGCGAGTGAGAGCAGAACTGCAAATGTCTTCTCCGAGGTCACAGCAAAAGAGATTACAGGGAAAAAAAATACTTCACCGAGCTGCAAAGAGTCACATAAATCTCACCTTGACAGCATGCGACGAATGCGTGCACAGGTTCCTTTGGTGTCTTTGATATTAACTGCAGATCATCAGTTTTGGGACAAGAGTAAATGAACTTAATCTTTACACTGACCAGCGTTGAGATGCTCCGACTCAGAGAAGTAACAGTGTGAAGTCAGCTACAACGCGGAAACTAATACACAATAAAAGTCCACAGTTAAAGCTCCGTCGTCTCAAAGTGAACGGATTAACAGTTTTTTTTGTTTTTGTTTTTTAGCAGTTTAAATCAATAAAATGGCACACAAAATACAGTTTGTTATTCTTTGTAGCAATATTTTAAATTCGCTTCAAAATTATTGTATTGTATATAGTCGTGGTTTGTCTATTCTACTCGGTTTAATAACGAAAAATAAAGATAATTTAAAAACAACTATTATTTTGAAGAAATTTCCACAGAACGCTATGTATCCGGCGCTGATGTGATACAATAAAAAC
>NW_015784779.1:0-1506 GCF_001515625.1 Sinocyclocheilus rhinocerous | reverse complement strand
CCCCCCCCCTTTTTTTAAATTTAGTTTAGGACAACAAGGCTCTGTTTAGGCGTTGTCCGTTTGGAACTACATTACGTAGGAACAACTACATTGTTTTTTGAAAATTTTTGATCTCAGTATCGGGTATAACTATTGAATTTCCATTCAATTTCTATAATTTGTTGATTGCCTTCTATGTGTATCCAGTATCCAATTATTGTTGTGTTTTTTTAATTAACAAGATTAATACCAAATTTATATTCTAAATATAAACTATATATTTATTGTATATAAAATGTTAATTAACTATATTTAGTATATATAAAATGGTATTTTTTAAAATTGCATTTAGAAATTATTTATACATTTAGAGTCTGGCTACTGGATTGTTAAACATCTCTGGTTTTGAATTTTCTGACAAGCATTTAGAAATTAGACTGAGCAGAAATAAAAATGTACAAGATCAAATTAAGTCAATTTATCATAATTCAATATGATCTTCCTTCTCCTTAATACTTCATATACTTCCAAAGTAAAAAGTAAAACTAATATGTAAAATGTGTGTAAGGCAGTAACTGGTTCTTAGTACATGAAGATGAAGAGCAAACCACAGCATATTAAAACTGGACCACATTCTGGCACATACAAGGCTATTGTTGAAAATACAATGCATTGCTCATGTGGTCAAGACATCCCTGAGGCTTTAGGTTTTCAGTTTTACATATCCTTACCACAACAATTGCTTCTCAAGAGACGTCTTTCAATCTTTCATTGTCATTGGCCTTCTTGCAAGATCAGCTAAAAACGAGACAAAAATGCATTTCCAGGATGAGCCCAACTGTCAATATGATTATTATGGATATGTTATTGTCCCAGAACAGCTCGGTCTTGAACCCTGCACGACTGCTATTATATGATGATACAATTATGATGGTGGAACCTAATATAATGGTGGAAAATTCATCAATGTCAAATTTTTTTTCTACTAACCAACAGATCTCATTCCATATTCTAATCCAAATATGCAAATTAAATTTACTGGCTCACTGATTTCAGCATCACCTGCCACAGATATAGGAACAACTGATAGATGACTGAACAATTGATTTTAAAAAAGCCTATTTTCATGCATGAGTAACATAATCGCTGAATTGTCTCTCATACAGCAGCGTCTTCCCCTTCTCAAATGTATATAACTTAAACAAACACCACAAATAGGGGAAAATTGGTTTAGGGAACCACATTCGCCATTCTTGACCATTTAACCTCTTCTAAGTACATTCCACAGAGTTTACAGAGGAAGAACAACTTTATTATTTTGTCAACCAGAAGCTGAACCTGAAGTGGAGCATCTTTCGGTCTCAGACATCACCCCGCACAGCTTTAAACTGACATGGACAGCACCAGAGGGCATCTTTGATACATTCACTCTCAAAGTCGGGGATTCTAACGGCCTGGGCCAACCTCTCCAGATCAGTGTGTCTGGAGACAAGCGAACAGAAGCGGTGACAGGTCTCAATGAAGATA
>NW_015784778.1:0-1506 GCF_001515625.1 Sinocyclocheilus rhinocerous | reverse complement strand
CAGAGCAGACTGCACCAGCAGGGAGATCTCTTCGAAAACCTCACGTTGAGTGGCACGCGGCCCGAACACACGGTCGAAGCTGAAGTTATAGCTCTTCTGAGTGTCAGCCGTGCGCCCCGTGTGCGACTGAGGAAGAGAAGAGCGAATTTGAAAGGCTGTTGGTCACATTCTTTAGGTTATACCAAATTTAGTCTTAGCCTCAGATTTATTGGTTGCATGCTGGTATGTTATCATAGAGACATCAACTTCACAGTTACATGCCCTAAACATCAACTATGATTGGCTGCTTTACATGTCAGTCAGACAGTCTCATGCGCTCCTTGGCCAATGAAAGCTGTGATTAGGTCCAGGCCTTCGGTCCTCAGTCTGAAGGTCTGGCTACACAGGACTATACCAACATCCATAAGACCAGAAGCATGATGGGAAGCATTTACCTCTTCCGTTTTGGCAAGTGTAAGAGCCTTGTTGTCATGGGCCGGCAGCTGGATGTGCAGAACATCAGACTGATTGCCAGTCAGCAGTGGGCGGACCCTACAAAACACTCGGATGTTGCCCTAAAAAGAGGGTGTGGATTAATTAATGCATATTTGAACAAATGACTGAATACATAAATACATAAGTGGGATTTTGGACAATCTCACTTTAAGAAAAAGTTACCCAACATAATGTGACAAATAGACACCAAGCAACCAACAAAATGTATTATTGCTCGTTTCAGTCATAAATGGTTATGATTTATCACTTCATGGTGTCACACACCAAATAAACAAAATAGCTTTATATGATTCTGCAAACAAATCTATGAAAGCTCACTTTGAGCTCTTGAATAGTGTTGTGGAGCTTCCTTCGCTCCATTTCTCCAAGGTGGAGCTCTTCTCTTTCCCGGGCCACCGTTTCCTCAAGGTTCCTGACCATTTCTTGGCTCTCCTTCAAACTGTCCTGACACTGCCTCAGTGTAGAGGTCTGAATGGCGAGCTGAGTCTGAGAAAGACACGGGAAGAGTTTGACAGAATCAGATTACACAAAGCGGATGTTAATTAAAGGTGTAAATGTGGCTGTATAAATATTTACCTGTATATTGCGGAGCTCAGACTCCAAATGATCTCTGAGTCCTTCCAAAACCTTATGCTCCTCGTTTAGCTTGCTGAGGTCTTTCTTAAGACCATCTCTCTCTGTAGAGGTTTGCGCCAGGTCATCTTTCACAGTAGCCAGCTTTTCCAACTCCTCTTCACAATCCCTACAACAGAATCAGGAATATTATCAGACAAATAAATAAAAGACCACCAGGTTGATTCATTATGGAGTTAATTTTAACATGCTTACCCGAGACGCTTTTTGAGACCTTTGTTCTCATCTTCGATTTCAGCCTTATGCTTTTGGGCTTTGGTTATAGAGTCCTTCAAATTATCGTTTTCCAGATTTACCGATTTTATTTTGCACTGGTAATTCTGGACTTTGGCTTCCATGTCACTCACTTTGCCCTTCAGGTCCCATCCTGGCCTCCGT
>NW_015784777.1:0-1505 GCF_001515625.1 Sinocyclocheilus rhinocerous | reverse complement strand
ATTTTTCCTTTATTAAAAAAAATGAAAACAGCATTTACATACCTTGAATTGCTAAAATTACACAAGTGGACAGATTGATGACATGTTTGCACTGTCTAAACATCCTGAAATATTTGTGCAATATTTCAACTGCTCATTATATCAGCAAATAGTTGGTGGTGTAAACAAATGCCTTTGATGTACCTTTTTTGTCTTGTTCTTCAACATTGTCATGTTTAGCTGGCATGACATTTCTTCTCCTGGTTTTGGGAGTATAGCACTTTGGGACATCAGGTATGGCCGTGTAGATGTATTGGACTGGTTCTGTAAGAAGCAATGCAAATGTCTGTTGAGGAAGTGTCATGGGAAAGAATGCTGTACAAATAGCAATATAGCAAAAAGAAGAATTTTCTTTACCTGGCCGGATATTTGCGTTTACTTCCTGCGGGGAAATACAGTCATTTGTGCAGTACCAAAAGTGGTTTTGATGAAGAGATAAGAAGAACAAAACCAAGTTGCATACAGTACAAAACACACCAGATCACATATCACGCAAACCGATCCTTTTCTGGCATCAACTCAATTTTATCTTGACTTCAATTTGAAACCGAGGGGCATCTTCACAGCATGCTGCATTGTAATGATTTCCCTTGTTCCCAACTCAAAAGCTGATCCAATTTAAGTGGCTTGGTGTTTTAATAAGCGGTAAGGAGTCTCCAGGCCTGTTAAAGTGATTACCCAAGCAGTACCTTTATGATGTCCTCTGGAGGTTTCTCCACCTCCTTCAGTTGTTTCAGAAGAATCTCCTCTTTTGCAGAAAGCTCCAGCTCTTTTGTCTCCAGAACTGCAATTTCCTGCTCTATTCTGGAAAGATGAAGACACGTATTTATGTACATTTATATTTTTGCTTCTTGTACAGTTGAACTTAGTTATATTTATATGAAATAATGCAACACATTTTTTAAACTTAAAGGCATAAATGAAAATTCTGTCTCGATTTACTCACCCTCATGTTGATCCAAACCTTTATGACTTTATTTACTCTGCAGTAGAAGATATTTTGAAAATGTTTCAAATGTTTTTGTCCATACAATGAAAGTAAAAGGGGTGTAAACACTGGATCCCACCTTTATTATATAGACAAAAATAATACTGAGACATTTTTCAAAGTATCTTTTTTTGTGTTTTACAAAAGAAAGTAAGTCATACAGGTTTAGAGGTGAACAGGTGAGTAAATGATGACACAGTGTTCATTTTTGGGTGAACTATGCCTTTAATTTCATTGTGTGCAAACAATTTGAAGTTATAAAGTTTCCAGAAATCCTGATTCAGACCCAGACCAACATGTTGGAATCTGATTATTATTCATTATTTGCTTGTATAGGAATTGTACAAAAACATGATTTCAGAACAAAACACAAAAAACATAAACAAGATTATAACATAAATTGCACCTAATTAACATCTCCAATACAGGTACTGATTGATTGATTGATTGATTGATTGATTGATTGATGGATTGATGG
>NW_015784776.1:0-1505 GCF_001515625.1 Sinocyclocheilus rhinocerous | reverse complement strand
GATGGACTCAATAAGCATGTCTAAACCCCGTGGGTTTTCTGCGAGAATATCCAGCAGCTTGCTAGTGCGTCTCCCTCTCGTGGTTCTGCAGCTGATCTCCTCTGTGTCCTCTCTGGTCAGGATCTTCTTCGAGCGCAAGTAATCAAAGTGCCGCTCTGCGATGATCTTATCTACCAGGTATGGTCGTAACCTGTCTATGGCCTACGACGAAAAAGAAACACGAAGACAAAATATTTAGAGGTGAGCCGTTTTTTTTTTTTTAAGGAAGCCTGTTTCCACAACAGGATAAAAAATAAAAAAGTAGTTTTGTTTATTTTCCATGATACATATTACTTAATATATAATTTAAAAGACTTTAATGGTCATATCAAATGGCCTAGCTGTAGGTTTTCTAATCAGGCCATGAATAGAATACATCTTAAAGGGATAGTTCACTCAGAAATGATACATTTTGTCATCATTTACTCACCCACTGACTTCCATAGTTTGGGGAAGAAGAAAAAAACACCATGGAAGTCAATGGCTACCAGCAACTGAATGGTTACCCACATTCTTTAAATATTTCCTTTTGGATTCAACAGAAGAAAGAAACTAGGTTTGGAACAACATTTTTAATTTTGGGGTGAACTATCCGTGTTCATTGCATTGTTTTAGTGTTGTGTGAATTTTAATTTTTGGGCGAAGTATCCCTTTAAAAGTCCTTTGTACCAAGGGAAACGCTAGGCTGACCCACTTGTTCATGACATCTGCTGCATTCGACACACCTTCACCAGTGGTCGAAGAATTTAAATCATGACTCTTAAAAACTATATTCTATAACATGTACATATGTGTAGCATGGATACAATACAATCCAGACATACTACAACTGTTTCCCGTCTACTATTTAATGAATACAGTGAATTCAGTCCTACTACTCATTTCACATATGCTCAGACACTACTGTGATTTCTCACGAAAACCATTTTTTAGTGCAATTTACAACTTTTCTTCCCTTTTCTTTTTTTAAAAGAGAAGCAGGAGAAATGCTCTTAGAATTAAAAGCAGGTAGGCTATTGTTTTTGAAAGCTGATGTAGCCTACAGGGTTAAACATTTAACACAAAAACGCTGGACAATAACTTATGATGTCTATAATCTCTCTAATCTATAGGATATATGATTTGTCGCGTAGGCCTATTTAATAGCCTAAGTATGCTTGAAAGTTGAAGTGTCTATTTTATAGTATGATACTTTTTATAGATTAGGCTATCCACATTCCAGAAACAGATTCTGCGGTAAGTGGAGTGTATAAAAACTTAATGAACTGGCTTTCGAGAAGTCATTTAATGATTCCCATTAGTCTTTTCCACTCTTTGACATATTTAGCAGTTCGATCGGGTTGATGGTCAGCAGATCAATAGAGAACTGGCACCGCTTACGCTTCCACCTCAATACAACGCATCATCTGGCAAACCCACTAACACTTGTATTTGTGGTTTACGGGGACTCTCCATAGGCGTAATGG
>NW_015784775.1:0-1506 GCF_001515625.1 Sinocyclocheilus rhinocerous | reverse complement strand
GAGGTAAAGGAACAAGAGGTGAACGGCGGGAAGGTAAGATTTCGCTGCTTTTATTCGCTAAGATTGCACTGTTTTGTTTAGGCACAGTAAACTCCACAGACAGGCATGCCAGAACACTACAGTTCTGCTGCTCTCAGCGTGTCCCAGCTATTTAGACTTCACTCTCAGAAATAAAGGCTCCTGACAAAAAAAAGGGCTTTGCTGCTTGATGTAATTTGTTTTACAAGAACTTCGACTCGAGTTTTTTTTTTTTTTTTTACAGCAAAAGTGGTTCATGATTATCTAATAAGAACCGCGGAAGAACCTTCGTGTAGATGAGTGTTTGATCAGCTGTCCTGAGACAGGTGCACTGGAAAGTACAGCCTCTTCCTTCCTGATTAAGGATTAGTCTGTTATGAACGTTCCTGAACAGCTTGAAATGCAAAGTTTGTAAGGGGAAGACTCAAATTTGACGCGAAGGCTGAATAGTTTCTTAGTATTTAATTTGTGAATCATCTTTTTAGCTGCGTAGGCCTAACAAACTTGTCTCATCAATAGTTTTGTGTTTCTCTTGACCATTGATCTCGTGCACCGTAGATGAGTTGATTTTTCCTCAGAAATTAGACTTTATAGAGTGAGTTTGTAATATCAGGGCACACCAATTTAACCTTGTGGGGATAAAGCATAAAGCTGCGGATATATTATGTCAGGGTGTTAAACGCCATGAAAACTATACACGACGGGGCATTATAGTTTTGATACATCGCAATGCTGCAGCATTATGAAATGTTGGCCTATATAGTTTTCTCTCTGGTTGGGAGTTTTAAATAGCCGGCTGTTACAAAGTCCTTTAAGAGCAGGAAATAGAAGCCCGCTAAATAGTCCTAGCGGGATTTATCATCAAGACATTCTTAAATACTCAATCGCATTACCGTCTGTCCTCAGAGCCAAAAGTATAGCCTACCTGACATCCAAATGCTACACAAGAACATTTCAATTGTCATTGTTGAATTTACATGTTCAAGATAATAAAAAATAGCATGTGCTAAGTTTCTTAGAAAATAAATTTTTGATTGCAAATTTGCAAACAAATAAAAATATATATATTATACATTAACTGACTGACAATGTCATAGTAATGTCAAGTGGAATAATAATAACAATATAAGGCTATTTTCGGGATTTGTATTTATTTTTTATCTATTATTTTTTTGTTGTCGTTTTTACTAATATCATTACAAATTTTTGAATATCAAGAAGTTTTCTTAATGTTACTCCAAAACATGTCTCCACATAAAAATGTCAGAATTTGCTATTTAAAAATTAAAGTAAAATGTAAAAAACATAATGACCTGGACACACACACACAACAAAATGGCCTCCTGCATGTAGTTATGCTACAAGTACTTTGAATTATTGGATAAAAAATATTCAGATATTATAATATTTTAAAACAAAGTTGTTCCAGGACTTAATTTAAGTCTTTAATGATCTCTGGACAGTTACACCACCTAGACATATTATAAC
>NW_015784774.1:0-1506 GCF_001515625.1 Sinocyclocheilus rhinocerous | reverse complement strand
TAAAATAAAACTCCAGAAAGGTGTACAATATGGGACCTTTAAATCAAAGCAGATGCAAAGTCGTCTTGTTTTCTGGGAAATGTATCAAAATGAAGTGATTTTATGATGGAAAGGACATAAAAAGGACAAATATCTGAACTCAGAAAATGTCTGTTTCTTCTTGTTTTAAACATGGACTAATTTGGTTAAAATTTTTATACCTTCAGTTTGCATCTCAAATAAATGTATCTTGATTTAAGAATGTTTTAATATTTGTATTGGAAAACAAAACTGAAGAAGATATTCATTGTTTTGCATTGCATGCAACATTGAATGCCATGAGTTTATAGATTTAAGACTTTCTGCTACTTTCTTAAGACTTTAATTTGTGGAAGGGCAAATTAAGAGATTGAAACCGTGTTTGTTAAAATATGTTAATGTGCTTGTGATCGACTCACCCTTGTTCTCGGACAGTTCTCCGATGACCCAGGCCTGCTTGCCTGTGCTATTCGCCACCAGTGAAATGTTGATGATGTGAGACAGTCTCTCTGAATCCAGATTACAGCCCACACCGATCACCTGAGTGGGCAGAAGATGACTCTGTCTCCAGGCAACATGTGTCATAACGTCCACTGTGGACAGAAAGGTGAAGAGGTCACATACATGGTCTACAAAGCAAGACTTTGCTGTCTGTTAGATTTGAGATGAGTAATTGCTTATTAAATTGTGAAACATTCACTATAAGAATAGAAGAAAATAAATAGGGCCGATTTTGAATTTCAGTTGTCTTTAAGCAGAAGCTGAGCGAGCAGAAGATGACTCAGTGTTTGCGAACCTGGTTGAGAGGCGATGAGCAGCACGGCTTTCGGACTGAGCTGGGCGAGACGAGGGATGATGCCTCCGTACATGTCCACATTAGTCTGAACTACACTCAAATATGACTGCTCATCACTCCAGGCATTGGCTGTGATCACCACCACCTTAGAGCCCGCCGAGGCCGACAGGTCTGTGACATGAAGAAGAAACACACTCTGTCACCAGCTGCTGTGTTTGAGAGGCTGAGTAAGAGCTACATATATGTTATGACTTTGTTGTGACATCTGTCCCTTCACCTGGGATTATGTATTATAATTAACAAAAACTCAAATTTAAAATTACACATTTTTTTTGTTTTAAAATAATTAACTGAAATATAATAAAATATTTTTATAAATCGTATAGTTGTTAAGGCAACATTTCTTCATTTCTTTTATTTTAAGTTGGAAGTTCTAAAAGAACTAAAACAAAAAAAAATGAAAACTAAAAATTAATAAAAACCTAGTATTTATTAATTTGTTTTGTCATTTTTACTAGTTCTTTTTATATGTCTATTACAAATTACAAAACAAAAAATTCCTAAAATTTTTAATTTAATTTAAAAATAAAATGAAATTCAAAATCTAAACAAAAACTATAATAATATATCAATTACATTACATGAATACTAATCTTAACATAATGGAGTGCTAAAATTATTAATACATTGTT
>NW_015784773.1:0-1489 GCF_001515625.1 Sinocyclocheilus rhinocerous | reverse complement strand
AGGGCCTTGAGCCAAGAGAGGCGATATGCCTGTCCATCTGAAGCTTTGCTGACTCCAGGTGTTTCCACAGTTTGTAAGATTAGACAAGAAGCCATGTGACCGAGGGTTACCCTGACCGCCAGCTGTTTGCTTCAGCATCGCATCATATACTTCCTGTGGTCACAGACAGGTTATTGGGTCATGGTTAGTTTAATAAATGAATCATAATGAATTTCAACACCCTGTAAATGTCCTGAACTTGAACTGGTGCTCCAGAATAAGGTGAAGGACGTTTCTCCTTCACAAGAACTATATTTAATTAAAACACAATTAGGAAACATATTTCCTAGTGTGCGTCATGTTACTTGGATCGATGTAACTGGCATAAAACAAGAAGTAAGATACTTTTTTGCATCTTTCTCTCTTGAGCTACCGCTCTCTTAATTCTGTTAAGAGATGTTCACTCAATAAACAGCAGACTAACTCTTTTTCACTGTCTGTATGTCTAGACAGCCGAGTGGGCAGTAGGGTGATTAAGCATCCCAGTGAGACATTATGAAGATTTGCTGTACGTAGAAGAGCCAAACTTTAAGATCAGAGTCTAAAACATCTCACACATTTGTGCAGTTTGGTTTGTGCTGCTAGCGTATGCATAGTCTTATTGACTTTGAGTTCTTGGATGAATGCTGCTGTAAGCAATAAAAGAATAATGCTGTGACACCAAAGCTAAAAATTACAGTGTGAATCATCAGACCTTAGAGAAAAAAATAGCTACTGTCGGCCTAGAACATAAAACACTTGACTGTAACTTACGTCACACTTTGTATTAGATGCACAATATCAAATCAGCTGGTATACCTTAAAACAAATGCAGCAGAGGCTTTTATTTCAACTTCATTTTTCGTCATCATATCTACTAATATTTAAGTAGATGTATACTTTATGATATTTTTGTTTCATTTTCAACTCTAGATGTATTGTAATGGCCCTCATTTTTAAAAGAACCATTCATAAAAATCAGATTGTGAAACTGGGTCACTGTTACTCTTCTTGGAGAACTGACATGTCAAAGACATGCCAGACAGATTTCAAAGAAAGAAAGCCAATGAAAACAAAATAAAACAACACAGCTGTACAACATAGAAAAGTTACAACATAAGCAAACTCTCTTTTACGATGTCATTGTATTATGCATGTTGTGGTGAAATTTGGGATAATTATGGTGCCATTATCTGGTGCAGAACTTGAGAAATGTACTTTCTCTCAAGCTTGGCACCAAGCTCACTGGGGGGAAAAAAGAAGAAGAAGATACTTTAAACCATTAAAAAGAAAAAAACAGCCTAATTTGATACTGCTAAATTGATTAGTTTTTATCAAATTATATGTATTTTTGGTTCAAAACATTATTTTCCCAAAGACAAAATCAAAGTAAAACAAGAGTAAAAAGATTATGTATTATAAAGATCACGTACTTAAAGGGGTCATATGATGCGATTTCAATTTTTCCTTT
>NW_015784772.1:0-1505 GCF_001515625.1 Sinocyclocheilus rhinocerous | reverse complement strand
GCATCGCATCATGGCTGTGTCATCACTGTACTGAAGAATTCCTGGAAAAAATGTCAATGAGATGTGTAATTAAGAAACAATTTGATTCATAGTCAAAAATTTATTCTTTTTATATAGCAAAAATGGTGCATAATTTAGAGGTGAATATTGCCTGGTACCATGAAATCCCCTCAAAATATTACAGTATAAATATTATTGGAACAAAATATAGTACATTCATGTCATGAAAATGTTACTGCGAAGGATCACAAATGTGACCCCTAAATGAGGAATACCAGAGGGTTAACAAAGACTTTAGGACAAGCAAAAGTGTGATATTTATTTTCAGTAAGACTGATATGGCCTTCTGATATGGGAATACCGTAGTAATCTCAAAGATTACATATACAAACGTAAGTAAATATGTTCATTGTATAATCGTAAAATACGGAAATACTCACCATCGCCCCGTGTTTCATCCTCCAGAGCGCTGAGATGCTGAAGGACTCGATCTAAAGGCACATCCACGGCGCCCTCAAACTCGCCGCCTATACAGTCGCCCAACACCGAGCCGACCAGAGCGCCGCGGAACCGGGACAGCATCACGGGCGCTGCTACACGCGCCGCAGCCGACATTTCTCTGGCTGTATCTTAATGTAAACACAAGCTGCACAGGAGAAATCGTTTCAGACGGACCTAGTATCAATCTAGCACAGTGACATCTGGGGTTTGTTACGCTGGAGGACTGTTGTCATTGTGTGACCCGCTTCTTACCGCATCACGATTCATCAAACTGTTCGCGAATATGATATAATTTCGACCGATTCGCTAAACTACTTTACCTAACTTTGCAGAAACGTTTGTTTCTTTTTTATTTAATGCATTTATTTCGTTATTTAATGAGAGATTCGCTGCGCGGTCCTTTGTAAACAGCTATGGCGCGCAGCTGTTGAAGTAAGTGATCTACGTTTTTACGCCTGCTGATTCAACAAATTCTACATTCAGAAATAATTTGAATCCTGCATAGAAGACCGTCATAAACAATTGATATATAGTTTGTTGTTTGGTTATAACTGATTTATAGCGCAGAATTGATCTTTGTGGTTATTTGTGAATCTGCGGACCTGAGAATTGAGCTAAACGTAACGTAGGAAGTTGCATTGCGCGTCACGCTCTTTTATGATCTGTATATCATATGCTTATTATTCAGGTTAACGTTGAGAACTGTGCGAATATATGCATATATTTACGATATCTACGCTTCTAATACGTTTGCGTAACGTTAGCTGTGCTAGTGTTCAAGAAAGAAAGAGGCGGTAGATTGAAATCGAAACACAACAGAAGTTTTGTTTATCAAAAGCAGACAGATCGGGGACATCCCATACAAGAACGATAAATAAGTTAATACTGGACGCCTTGAAAACACAACTCGCACAGCAACAGTCAGTGTAGCATTTATATGATTATTACATAGCAACTAAGAGCAACAAGCAAAGTAAATTACTGAGAGTTCGCAAGGTTTCTCG
>NW_015784771.1:0-1505 GCF_001515625.1 Sinocyclocheilus rhinocerous | reverse complement strand
GTCGCTGGATGAGGATGTGAGGGGGTGAGTTTTTATTTGAGCCTGAAGCTTGAGTCACAACATCAAATCCTTTCTAATCCTTAGTGAGTCATAGCGTAGATGCTAACAAAAAGAGGCTGTCTTCCCTCATTAGGGTGCACATGTTCAAAATCAACAACGCATCTAAAATTCCAGGAGTCATCGACAAGCAGTTGGCAGATGGTATCATCATATCCTATTGCACAACGGTGCCAGATTCTGCTCAAAATGTGAGATGAGAGGAACTACAAGTGTATTAAATTTAGACTTTGATGACAGACACAAACCAACTTTGATTAACAACACCTTTATTTTGAATAAGAAAGCTACTGGAAAATACTGCAGCAACATTTATGTTTATAGCTGTTACGATTGTAAGCAAGTGAAACTTTTTTGTTGTACTTTTTTGGCACTTTGAGTTGATTTTTTTTTTGTTGCTACTTTGTGTTCAAAATTTATTTTAACATTTTAAATTTATTATAAAAATGTATTTATTTATTATGATGGTGCTCAATATTTCATTGTGCATGCTCAACTTTGCAATAAATGAAATGTGGAAAAAGTATTATAATTAATGTAGTATAAATTAACATAAAAATGTAGTGATTCCTGAACTCACATTTAATATGAATTATTTTTAGTGCTATGAATTATTTTAGTACTTTAGTATTTTTAGTGAATTAGTATTTAGTATTTTTTGTGAATTATAAGTGTTTTGCTTTGTTTTGTTTTAAGTTTAATACAATTATTATTATTATTATTATTATTTAATATCGGCAATACTGGCCATAACATGAAAATAATTATTGGCTTATCTGTATCTGACATTTTAATATTAGTGCACCCTTAAATAGATAGATAGATAGATAGAAAACTAGTTCTTAAAACACTACTTCCATGTTTACTTTTATTTTGAACTGTAAATATGTTAAAAAAATAAAAATAATAATTCAACAAAATAAAATTGTAATTCTTACCATATTTTTAATATCAGTGTACCTTTAAATAAGAGTAAACAAAAACATGTAAGAAAAATGGTCCTTAAAAAAATTTTTTTTTACTCCAAATACTAGTTCTTAAAATGTTTCATTCCATGTTTACATTTGATTTGTAAATATTTGTATTAACATTTTATTTTTAAATAAAGTGACTCCCTTTCTTCTATGAAACGAAAAAGCTTTTTTTGTTTTTGTTTAATGTCCATACAATGAAAGTCAATGGTAACCAAATAAGTCTCCAAAATATCTTCTTTTGTGTTCTGCAGGAGAAAGAAGCTCATGCAGGTTTGAAACGATGTGAGGGAGAGTAAATGACGATAGAACTATTCCTTTAAAGTGACTATGGAGTATATACTTGCCTTACAGAAGGCTACAAAATGCTATCTTTAATTAGCTGATAGTGTATCCAGGTCCTTTTTATTCCTCGTGCGGTTTTGGTATCAGAGTGGGGCACACTTGTGTCTCGGAGGTGTTGATGGATGGCTTAAC
>NW_015784770.1:0-1468 GCF_001515625.1 Sinocyclocheilus rhinocerous | reverse complement strand
AGATAGATAGATAGATAGATAGATAGATAGATAGATAGAAAATAAGAAATAGATATTACAAATATGAAATAAATTTTTTAAAATTTGTATATGTAAATTATTATATTAGGTATAAAAACAAAGCTTATACTTAAGACCATATTTATTTATTTATTTATTGCATTTAGAAAATTAAGCCAGTTTTTCATTGTGACATTTTTATGACTGGCAATGTTTATTTTATTTTATTTTATTTGATCTGTTAGATTGTTCTCCAAATATTCTCCTTTTGCATTCCAAAATATCATATGAAAAATATCAGCATGCAGGTTCGAAATGACATCAGGGTGATTAAATGATCAACAAATTTAAATTTTTGAGTGAATAATTCCTTTTTAATGCAAACAAACAGACAACGTGAATATGCTGATAAAAGCAGACATACAACATCAAGGTGATTAAATCAACAAATTTTCATTTTTGGTGAACAATTCTTGTTGTAAGCATTGAATATGGCGAGGTTGTCCAATTCAAATATGAATTTTGCGGCAACCGACTGCCCTCGCCCATTAGTGCTCTCTCACTCTCTCTGTCTGTCTGTCTCTTTCTTTTTCTTTCTCTGGGGCATGGAGTCGTGTCTCATTTTCTCTTCCTCCCTCTGTAACATGCTCACAAACAGGTCTGGTGACAAGCTCAGTTAATGCCGTGACCGGCGGCTACATATTCATCTGCTCTGAGAGCTTTATCAGTGCACAAGATGAGAGCGAATCGCACGCCGCCCCTGCCAGGGGAATAATTTAGCAGCAGTATCTATTGATCTCCATCGACTGCCACAATCTCGCAGAATTCCTTTGGTCTATATGATGATGTACCATATTGCAGCAGAGCTGGAGAGATGTGCAGTAGTTTCAGGGCTTTCTTTCAACATAAAAGTGGTCTACCAGCTCTGGCCAGCTTGACCAAGACAGTCTGCCATACCAAAACCAGGTCCAGTTGATCTGTTCAATGCATAGAAACCAGTAGGAGATGCATTCAGGCCTTATTCTGACAACAGAAATGGCAGATCTGATTCCTCTCCAGCATTTAGCTTTGAAAGCAGAGCCAGTCTCACCCACTTCAAAGCTTGTCTGCCGGTGAAGGCCAATCAGTCGATAAATTATGGGAGTTTTAGCCGGCGTCTGCGGAGAGGTCATTTATATCAATATCTTTGATTTTCACCAATGTTAGATAATGAGCAGGAGGAGCTGCCTTGGAGAAAGGGTGAGATGTTCTCATATTACATTCAGATGGTTCATTAGAGACTTTATGAAATGGCATTTGATCCGTTTGGGCGTATGACATCAGAACATCAGAAGACCGGCATATTTGTCACTCTAATTAGAGCTCAGATCCTTGACGTTCACCCTCTGGTTAACCACAGACTTGAAGGAATCGTTCACCTGAAAATGTCATCATTTACTCACCTTCATTTCATACTTTTTCTTTCATA
>NW_015784769.1:0-1505 GCF_001515625.1 Sinocyclocheilus rhinocerous | reverse complement strand
AATGTTTTTACCTTGTCCAAGACCCAGACTATGAAAATATAAAATATTGCGATATAAAGGCTAGCTAACAAACACTAACTATTACATGTTTAGAACAATCATGATGTGTGTAGGCCTACTGTCAATTTCAGAACTAAACTTGAAATGGATCATAACCCTAAGACAGACAGTGATGTGAACTTCATTGAAGAACCAAAAGACCAACGTCCTACGATTACTGGTAATAATAACTGTAGAGCTTCTGTGCTTTTTTCTAAAGACTCTGTTTCTAATTAGATTGGGGGAAAATATATAAACATGTAAGACTTTTAGGATGAGATGGCTATGACTTAAATGAATTAAGTTATATTACATTAACCAATAGTTTTCTTCCTCTTGAAGGAAAAAAAAATGTCATCCTTTCACCTGGGAAGACATTCAAGCCTAAAGAGGACATCATAACAAATATCTTTCAACAAATATCAGGTCTAAAGGTGCTCACCGTGGAGGAGTATGATGTCATTTTGGTTTTCTGCTTTATTGTTTCAAGGACAGGAACTGACATTGATGCTGCACTAAATTAACTTAAAACTCTCTCAGGTAATGTGCTGTTGCGTTATATAATATTATTTAATTATCTCAAGTTATTGTATTCATTTGAACAATTATTACTTATAACAACTATTAACAGAGTCTAAACCAGCTGTTTTCATGGTGCTTCATCACACATTTGACCCAGAGAAGTTTGTGCCAGACAACAGCAGATTTGTGAGCAGGGTGAATACACTCACAGTGGACTGTCTGTTCAACGCGGATGAAGGATTCCCGAATTGTGTGAAGAATGGAGAAGCTCTGACCAGAATCCATCAATGGCTGCAGCCACAGGTATCCAGTTCTTCAGCATAAAAGATACATATTAAACAGTAAATGTAATGAATGCATTTTTATCTAAATAAATTTATCTAGAAAATTTAAGTGCAAAAATGTCATAATTAACATTACAATACTTTTGATAATGTACTTCATGCTTATTTAGAGAGAGCCTACTCTGCATTAAATAATTGCTGTATATTAGCTCCAAACATATACACAGCAGTTAGTTCGTCATAAGCAGTGCTTTGTTATAATAAAC
This sequence comes from Sinocyclocheilus rhinocerous, assembly GCF_001515625.1. Taxonomy (NCBI): domain Eukaryota; kingdom Metazoa; phylum Chordata; class Actinopteri; order Cypriniformes; family Cyprinidae; genus Sinocyclocheilus; species Sinocyclocheilus rhinocerous. The sequence continues at coordinate 394 of NW_015784769.1, read as the reverse complement.
GGATCTGTGGACAAACTAAACTAACCAGGGTCATATTGCACATTTCATAATGTGCACTAATCAAGTGTCTGTATTCAGTCAAGTGAAACATCCCAGTTACAGGATTTTACAGAATGGAAAATTATGGTAAAGTAATTCAGAGCATTTACTGTATGTTCCATTAAATAAATATCTTATGAATCACTCTTTTCTGACACAACAGGACACACAAGAAAAAGAAAAGGTATATACTTCCAGTGAGTATGATTTTTTATTGTATTCTATATATACTGTATTTTCAATTATTATGTGAAGTGTGTAATTTATAAAATAAAGTTAATTGCCTTCATTTTGATATCATAATGACTTTGCCTTAACCACTTACTGTGCGCCCCTATTTTTGAGCATTTTCTGA
>NW_015784768.1:0-1505 GCF_001515625.1 Sinocyclocheilus rhinocerous | reverse complement strand
TATTTAAAAGAATATCTAAAATTACAGTGCTGTCAAAAAGTGCTTTGAAAGCTCTCTTCTAAATGTTCTTCTCTTATCGACAACCTCAAATAGAATCCAATTTGAACACTTAAAAAAGGCCAAAAAAAGGCCTGTGTTGTCTGTTTCTTGTGGGTGCTGCTCTTTCTTTGCACAAACTGTAATTTGTTCTCTTTAGTGACACGGTGTTAAAAAGGTCTCAAAAGGCAGATGCTTGAGTGATGTGCCTACAATGATGAGAAACAAGCCATTACTGGCCTGCCCTGCATCTGGCAGGTCAATGTATAAAAGGTGAATACCGCCCTACAGTACTACGGCATGACCAAAGAGAGTCAAAACATTGTAGAGCCACGTGAGAGCACACATGTGGAATTAATATGAAAAAATATATATTCAGAATTCTGTTTGTGAGGTCTTCGCATGAGAGAGACACTAAGAGGGAGGGAAAGAGAGATAGAGAGTGTGTTTTGGTTGTCCATTCATGCTTCAGTAAACAGCAAGACATTTTCTGTCTCACTGGCTGCCAGTGTGTTTGTATTACATAACCATCACAATGGCAGGGGATTGAAGTAGCACTCCTGAACTCTGAATCTAACAACCAACTAGAAAACGGATAATTTATGCCTCTTAACTACATCTTATATCCTGTTTCACAACTACTGCAATTAGTAATGTAGAATGTCTAATGTTATTTTTAGCATACATCTGAATTCTGAACTCTTAAACAATTTTCTCAATTCAATAATTAACTTCAGTTGGCAAAATTTGCTTGACAGCCACAGAAAACAGTTCCAACTCATAAAAAAAAAAAGAAAGAAAAAATATGGATGTAAAGACCAAAATCTGAAGCTCTTATTTCTGTTATAGCACAGCACATACATTATTTCTGTAAAAATGCACGTCATTTGATGTGTGAAGTCAAAAATAAAATTTTTGTGTGTTCATTGGGACTACTCTTCTGGTGGGTGAACTTACTTATTGTAGTGCATCAACATAAGTTTGTAGTCACACACCTGTTGTCAAGATGGCTAGTTTTTGTTGTCAGACATTATAAACCTAAGCAGACCACGGTGAGGAGACAAGTTTGTATTTCTGCTGATTCAAGCCAACCTTTTGGCAGACTGTCTGCTCAGCTCCATGTAAAAAGGAAGTTACTGATATAGCTCTGTACCTAGTGAGCTGCCTTGTTGTTTCCTCTTTACATAACACAGCTATCTTCTAATGCAGCATTTTAACCATAATAAAACCACATGTGACCAAGTGAGTTATTTGCATGAGAGACTAAGAGACGTCTTTTTCCAACAAAGTTTGATAGTAGCATGACAAGCAAACAAGATGGTTACCCTAGAAGCAAAAAAGTACATATACACCAACATTTGGTAAAAGGGTCCTACAGTTTGGTGGCTTTTGAACTGAGCAGGTTTGTTGAAATAAATGGTTTTATACACTCTCAGAAATAAAGGTACAGCAGCTGTCACTGGGGTGGT
>NW_015784767.1:0-1502 GCF_001515625.1 Sinocyclocheilus rhinocerous | reverse complement strand
ATATATATATATATATATATATATGTGTGTGTGTGTGTGTGAAAACCTTGATTTTTGAAATTGTGATTTCCAAACCTTGAAAAAAGTCATGCAAATTAATAGTCTTAAAAAAAAAATTTCTAAATTGAAAATAGAAAAAAACATATATTTATAATAAAAATGCAATAACATTATTATACATATCTATTATTAATAATAAACAATCATTTAAAAAAAAATTAATTACTATTAAAATAGCAATAGTAATAAATATAGCTAGTAAATATAGTTATAAATGCTTTCTTACTTTTCTAAATTTGAAAACATTTCAAAGTTTCAGTTTTTATTATTTTTTTTGTTTGTTTTTGATGTTGTTATGCTTTTAATCCAGTATTCACAAATAACTGGAAAAGTCAATGGAATTCATCAGTCATGTGATGTGTGAATGATGACATAATCAGATGAACAAATCCTTTTCTCTGGAACTGATGCATGATTTGAATCATTAGTCCATATATCTGAATAATGATTGTGTTTGTTCAGAAGCCGGAGTCGAGGAACTCGAGGGGCAGCATCGACCGTGAGGACAGCGCTCTCCAGCCCCCGGTGAGCGACTTCCCATGATTCCCTGCTTGTTTTTGTTTCTTCCCTGAGGGAGATTTACAGTGCCACAGCGAGGACACAATCTGCTTCTCACTTCCTGTTAGAGTCGCAGCCAGTAATACCGATCGCACTCCAGCCTCAGACACCATCGGGAAGGAATTCATTTAGCAGAGAGCTGAACTAGAGGAATGTGAGACCCTGAGAGGAGAAAGGGTCAATTAAAGGGGCATCGTGGGGTTTTTCTGTGTGCCATCATCATCTTTGACACATAATGAGTGAAAAACAGGCGTCATCTCATAAGAGCTCATCATCATCTCGTTCACAGCTGGGATTCCAGCAGAAATGCACTGAGGGTTTGCTGAGATTCAAGGGTCAAACTCTTTTTTGGATTCGGTCTCTGAGGACCTGAAATATGCCTGGCTTTCCCACAAACTTACCCACAGTTCCACAGGGCCTTGATGGGCAGCATGAACCCAGTCTGAGTCCAGTGGAGGAGGTGTTTTAATGGCTTGTTTGTGACTGTGTTTTCTTTCAGATGGGGAAGCAGCACGTTTATCAGCCAGTGGGTAAAGCAGGTACGAACACAGACGCTCCTGAATGCACATTTACAATACAAAACAATACAGAGATGGATCAACACTTTATTTTCTTGCATAAAGCAAATAGTTTTATATAAAAATCATTTTGACAGTTGTGATTTTCAGGCCTAAAAAAGTCATGATAGTTACTAAAATCTTTTGGAAATTTCTGGTGCCAGTTATTGAAAAATATCTCAAATACTGTATATAATTGTAATATTTAATTCCAAATATTTTATTTAAAATTTTAGAATTTTATTATAGAAATTTTGCAGTTTAATTTGAGTTAAAGCTTTAGTAATTTAGTGATGTTTTTACATACGTGTGTGTGTGTGTGTGTGT
>NW_015784766.1:0-1505 GCF_001515625.1 Sinocyclocheilus rhinocerous | reverse complement strand
GATCGTGGTAATCATTTTTTAGATGTCAACACAAATTGTCTATATTGAGCACAATCTTATGCTTTATGTACTGTATTAACTGATCAATATTGCTTTTTTAAATTTAAATTTAGAATACGTTAGGGTTGCATTGTTTCCATTTAAAACAAATATTTTGATATTCTTGTTCTTACTGAATTTATTTAGCATTTCAAACCTAGTTATTTGATTGTTTTGGTCTTGCATCTGTGTGAATACTTTGAGGTTTTTTGGTCTCCCTTATGTACATAAAATTATTTTCTCATTTGCTTTGAAAGATGGCTGAAGATTGGGAGGCTGTACCAGCTGTCGCTGAATCACCAGAGATCAAACTCTTTGGCAAATGGAGCACAGATGATGTGCAGATCAACGACATCTCCCTGCAGGTATGTTTTCATGGACATTATTTTTTGTGAGAATGGCTTTTTATTTGCTAATCAGCCCTGACATATGAAATAGTCTTTTTTTCCCCCCTTATAAGTTTATGCTAATCATATTCTTTATATAAATGTATCAATAAATAACATATATCTAGCTTTTATTGTGACAGACTGAACATAATGCAATACAATTATTAAGAGATGTCCAATAGCATTTCTCAAAAGTCTGTTTAATCATATTTGATACTTTCAGCATATCTAAATATGTATGATTAATGAAGTAAATCTAAGTTGCTTTAGTCCAGTAAATGTTCGTATTGAAAGATTACAAATATGAAAGTTATGTTTACTTCATAAAATTCAGTAAAGATATCATGGCAAAAAAGACCTGTACCGTGACCCGAATTGGAATGTTTTTAGAATTATACTAAAGGATCTTTTATTTACTAAAAAGTTATAAGCTATAAATCAAATGGCAGAAGGCATGTAGCACATTTTTCAGTAACATTTTAATCACATTGATAATTTAGAGGCTGTAGAAATTCATATGTCTGTTGTAATACAATAAGGTTGAGCATATTAACATGTATTTCTCTCTCTTGTTAGGATTACATTGCCGTGAAGGAGAAATATGCCAAATACCTCCCTCATTCCAGCGGCAGATACGCAGCCAAACGTTTCCGTAAGGCTCAGTGTCCCATCGTGGAGCGCGTCACTAACTCCATGATGATGCACGGACGCAACAACGGCAAGAAACTGCTGACCGTCCGCATCGTCAAACACGCCTTTGAGATCATCCACCTGCTCACCGGCGAGGTGAGACAACGGTTTTCCACAGATTTATTAATGCCTGGTTGCCTTTGGTCTGGCGTAAATTTATAGTAGAATGTAAATGTTGTATTAAAAATTGTCAAACTATTTCTAAGATGTTGGGACTTTCTAAATAGTAGACCATTTTTATTTCCTTTCTAGAATCCTCTGCAGATCCTGGTGAACGCCATCATCAACAGTGGTCCTCGTGAGGACTCAACTCGTATCGGACGTGCTGGAACCGTGAGGAGACAGGCTGTTGATGTGTCACCTCTGCGCAGGGTCAACCAGGTCCGT
>NW_015784765.1:0-1505 GCF_001515625.1 Sinocyclocheilus rhinocerous | reverse complement strand
ATATTATGCACATTTATTGCAGATGTACACAGTAAAAAAAAAAAAAAAAAAACTTCAAAAATGTTGAAATTACTTGTTTTGTTGTGTTGGCTCAGTGTAAATCCATTTTTAAAAGTCAGGATATCTTTAATACAAGTGTAATACACTTATTCGACCTGCAACTTAACCAAGCGCAACCAAGCAATTTTGTCCCAAATTTATTAATACTTCAGAAATTGTTCTTTTTTTTTTTTTGACATGCAACAGGAAGCTTAATATAAAACATGTGCTGGGGACTTAAAGCAGGGCAACTCTACAGTCTCTGGAATGGCATCCATGTGTCTATTCCATGCAACCAGAGCCAGGTGTGGAAAAGTCTTGTTTTGCTGAGTGCAAAGCTCGGTTTAAGCCCGGAAACTTCTCACAGATAACAGGCCACAGCGGGCAGTGCCAGGGCATTACTATCTGTCAGCTCTCCAGTCTGTTAAAGGCTTTATTGTCTTACATTCAGCACACCAGGGGAGTAAACATTATTTATAAAATGTTTAAAAAATCAAATAAAAATAGAATTACATGAAGCAAATCATGACAGAACTTTCATTTATTTTGTAGGAATTGCAAGTTTTCTCATATTTTGGATGCTCAGGATGGTTCATTCTACTCTAAATTCACTTCCGGCCCATAGCATCAAGATCATAAATGCAGCTGCTAAAACAAAAAAAATCCATCAAAATACCTGTCTCATGACACGTGGTGAAGGCTGGCTTTCTGAGTAGACTTTTGCTAAAGACCACATGCTAGCACTGTGTCTTCAGTGTCTTTACAGTGGTCAGCCCTCACAGCAAGGTGATTAGCCGCTTCTTTTAGACAGTGGATTACTGAACCCTGATATAGACATGGGCTATTCTTTTTTATACTGCCAGAATCTGTTCGAAGGGTCTAAACCCCTCTCGCATCCTCGGTGGTGTTTATGGTCCAAAGATCAAAGTGAAAATCCACAGATTCATTTCAAACCTGTTTTCTAAGGCAGCATCCTATCTGAAATAGAAGCACATGAGAGGTTTAAAGTGGTTTAAAAATGTTCTTCATAAGCAGAAACTCAAAGCACAATCAAACCAACACATTTGATGTTAGCATGTTACTAAACTAACATTATAAGATGGTACTCTAAATCACACAGAAGTTTATAGCACAGTTTATAGTAAAAAAAAATCCATATTTGATTAACTATTTCTATAAATACTGTTCATTATTTAATAGATTATATTTATAGGTCTAATTATATATTAACATTTCTCTAACTTTTGTCAGCCATCTTGTATATTTTCACAGATCTTGTTATTCCACCACTAAAAATGAACGAAATAAGGTTAATTTGTCACTATAATTTGCAATAGCCTTGGGAAAAGTACGCTTTAAAATATATAAAAAAAACAATCAAAAAACAAATATGCTTAATATACTGCAAACTGAACATAATGTTTTCAACCCGATCTCATGGCAATTCGTACATATTTTACCAGGTG
>NW_015784764.1:0-1493 GCF_001515625.1 Sinocyclocheilus rhinocerous | reverse complement strand
AACTGTCTGCCCTCCTGCAACGTTCCGCTCTATTTTTTTTTTGCGATTTTAGTTTCGGTTTCCTTTCTTAAAAAGTAGCCGCCCACTACGTTATTAAGGCAAGCTCTCAGATGCTAGAGCTTCAGTGCAAAGCAAGAGCATCCTGAGTTTGAGTAAAGTCGGCTTAAGATGGATCCAGGTTATATTATAACAAAACTGTAGAATTTTAAATGTTTGTTTCTCAAAAATTGACAAACACTTTACTTGTTTTTCTTTTCTTTTCCCTAGTCACGCTTATTGGAGCTGGTGTAGGAGTAGGTAAAAATGAAATACATTTCGGTCCGGTGTTATTTTGTCTAAATCAAGAATATAGATATAAAATGTTTTAGTTAAATATATAAATGATTTTAATGCTATTTAAATGTTCTGTATACAGTAATATGTGCCAGTGATCCACCTGAACTAACCTGCTTATATAAATATACTGTGATTCCACCAATAGTCGCAACAGTTGTTGCAGCTCCAGTTGTTCTTGGATTGGCTGGTTTCACCGCAGGTGGAGTTGCTGCAGGTTCTTTTGCCGCCTCTATGCCAGCTGCCGTGGTGGCAGCTCTACAAGCCTTCGGTGAGTCACATATCAGAAAAAACAACAACTCGTTAACCAGTTTAACAACAGTGAGTTATGCAGGGGGCAAATGCACAAACTCTTTCAACTGACAACTGAATGTATCTCATCAGGTGCTGCCTGAAAAGGAATCCCTTTGGCAGGTCAAGCCATGGTGGGGGCTGCCGGAGCAGCTGTGGGTGCCGCTGCAAGCATGGCTAGCAACTGTACTTTGTAACTAGTCAATCTATTGTATCAGTAATTAGTTCTATCTATCTATCTATCTATCTATCTATATGATCATTATCCCACTGCCTGTCTCATTGATCAGCATCATTTAGGATGTTGTGCTGTATCAGTATCTCTAGGTTTCTGCTATAAACTGCTGTTTATGGCAGTAACTATTAGCCTTCTCTGTCAATTATTTAGTTATCATAAACTAATTCACTGTTATATCTCAGAGTTACTCAAACTGTCAGTTTTGCTGAATAATGAAAAGGGTTTCTCACGTTTCCACACTAGGAACACTCTGGAACAATATAAGGCACTATTTTGAAGTTGCTTGTTCTCCGGGACCTTTAGTTTGTATTTGACTTTGATGGGGTTATTGGAAGAGCCATGTTTTTCGAGTTCTTGCAGGAACTTATATCCACGTTATAAGTTTCTCATAGAACTGACAGTCTAAGAGGTTCTCCAAATGGTTTCTTAAGCACCTTGTATGTGTTTGCAAATGTATTTACTTTTTTTAGGCCTAATAAACAATTGAAATAATTTATGTATTTTGTCTTTTGTTTTATCGCTGACTCAAAGACAAGATTACAAGGTTTTTCTACAATATGTCACCTCACAATTACACATCAAGAAATCATGTTAAATGGGGCTCAAACTAGGGCTGCACGATTATGACAAA
>NW_015784763.1:0-1501 GCF_001515625.1 Sinocyclocheilus rhinocerous | reverse complement strand
TGTATAATATGTTTTGGGGGTCATCTCCAATGAAACGCCTTGATATTTCTAGATAAAATAAGTGAGGGGGCAAGGGGTGGGTAACGTTTTGCATCATAAAAATCCATCAGCACATCTAACTGGACATAAGAACATCCTTCAAAGCAATTGAATGCTACTTCAAAGTAGGTAAAAAGGTATAAAATGAACAAGTCATGCAGAAAACATCATGCAATCGCCTCCACCCTATCCCACAAAGTACTACAACCCTAAGCTCTTCTCATTGCATGGCCTCTTTTCAATTCACACAGAAGGAACAATGAACAAGTGTACTTGTCTATAAAGTGATCAAACTCAAAACATAATTATATTGTAATGAATAAAATAATAATAATAATAATAATAATAATGCTTTACACACACACAAACCTAATGGGGTGAGCTACCTAATAGGGTAATATTTTAGGCATCATAGGCACAAACTACAAAAACACAAAAACTAGGCAGCAAGTTAAGTTACCTGATTTTAACTACAGGGAAGCACTGCATGTATTTAATAATGTAGAAATAAGGCAATCACAGAACAATCCTCTATTTCACTCAATAAAAGTTTAAGCAGATATACACATTTCAAAATAAAATCTCACAAAATATTGTCTCTGTGTACTAAAAATGCTTATATAATTTTTTGTCAAATAAAACTCACTATAGAATTATAATGTCCCTTCTCCTAAATACCAGCATCTCTAGTAGTAAACAATGATTCTAATAGCTATTAGCTATTTAAAACAAACAAACAAACAAAAAAAAAAGTAGTTAGACTCTTTTCTCCCCAACTTCTAGTTTCAATAAGAAAATACAAATGTGCCATTTTGCAGGGTCTTTGAGAGCAGAGTTGTGTTAGCTCAGCAACATGCTAACTGCACTGAAATTAACTGAGCATTAGTCGAGTCTTATGCGTTTGAGTAAGCGTTGTTTGCCATGAAGACCGTTTCTAATCAGTCACATGTTTGGATGCAGCCTTAGGAGCCATTCACACAGAACGTTTTTATATTTAAAAAAGCTAGACGCAGGGCAGTGGAATGAAAAATCGCAAGATTAAGATGCATTAACTTGAGCGCTGCATTTTTTAGAATACTGTGACTTGCACTAGATGCTGCACTAGATGCAAGTGCAATAGATGTAAGCACAACAGTCAAATTCTGTCTAGCGTGTTTATAAAGAAAAGCAATGGAAAATGAAGCGCAGTGGAATGCAAAAACATGTTCTGTGTAAACGGTCCCTTATAAGGCAGCTGCCAATCTTGGCACTTCGCAACATTTCATTACTTTTTTATTATTATTATTAATTTTGACATTTTCTACTAGGATTATTTTTTGAAAGATGAAAAGAGGCCACACAATAAGAAACTAACTACAGCAAGAGTGGTAGACATCAGAGATTCTTAGAAATCCCGGATGACACATTAAGGAAGTCATACCTGTCCCAGCTGCTCAGAGTGCTGGTGGAGTTCTTCCAGGAT
>NW_015784762.1:0-1502 GCF_001515625.1 Sinocyclocheilus rhinocerous | reverse complement strand
TCTTCTATGGCATCACTATGAACCCCCCTTTTTGAAACCTTTATTTTTAAGAGTGTAGTTTCTTCAGATCTCTGCATACAGTAGATTGTAGGCATCATCTGTTAACAGCAAAAGTGAAGCCTTGCTAAAGATCTACTCCATAAATGATTTTCTAAAAAATCATGAAACGCTAAAGAATCATGAAAAGAATCTAAAAGCTTGATTTGTGATTGATAATGTGTAAGTAATTAGTCATTACAGTGTGAGCGTTCATTGCACTGGTGCCTCTGCTGGTGTGCGCTGGCACACCTGACTGCAAAACTTCACGTAGGTTGTGGAAACTGGGTCTGTGAAGTTCACTCTCATATTTGCGAAGCAAAGTCCAAAGACCCTCAGGATCCTGAGAAGTGAAAGAGACATTAATTCACACAATAAACATCATCTGCTCTGCACACAGAATGTTTGGTTTATTTACTACTTTGCTTTTCATATTCTTTAACTTCATTTTTGTATTTGCACGATCTATTTTTAGCTTAGTTTAAATTTGACAAATGCACAGTTAATCTTTTAGAATTGCTACAGTATGTACTATGGTTCTGTTCAAAATGGAATACTTGCATACTGATCACTGCACAGTACAGTATGCTGTATACTGTAATGCGTGTGAGATTCACCAAATCTGGCAGAGAGTTTAAAATGGTCCAGGCCTCGTCATCTTGTGCTTGTGTCAGCTGGGTCAGCAAATGAGTGGCACACTCCCCCCATGAGACATCTATCCCAGAACACCCTGGGGCGAGTGGTCCGGGATAAGAACCATGTGCTTCCTGTAGAGAGGCTTTGATCTGCTGCAGGCTCCACACACAGCTCTGTTCCACCGCGTATCCATGAACCACATCTGAAAGATAGACACGTATGCACACTTTAATGAAAACCAGAGGCACATTTTACCGCTGATGTGCTTCTAATGTTAAGTTACTATTCAGTTCACCCAAAAATGAAGCCCAAATCATACTAATTTGGAACAACATGAGGGTGAGTAAATGATGACAGGCTTATTATTTCACTTTTGTAGTGGTGTGTGTGTTTTTATATGTAGTTGATGTTTTTAACTGTTGTTTTTCTGAATGTTTCCCTCGAGGTCACTCAGGGAAAGCCTGTGTAAGATCTCCACCAATCGTTTCCTTTCTTGCTCCTGACACAGAACCAAACACTGCAGCACAGCCTGATGGGTAATAAACAAAATAATCAATCTATAATAAAACTGTACATAACACAAGCATATGAGGCAAATATTTCAACCTTTAGGTCATTTTGGAATGATTATACAGTATATTACAAGATAATCACTCACGAATCTATGTATTTAGTTTACTGTTCATAAAGCTGGTTTATGAGGAGACCAAATGAATTTACCATGTTTTTCCTAAATTTCCCATAATTTATTGTAAGAATGATACAATATATAGTATTTACAATATACATTAAAGGGGTCATGTGATGCGATTTCAAGTTTTCCTTTCTCT
>NW_015784761.1:0-1504 GCF_001515625.1 Sinocyclocheilus rhinocerous | reverse complement strand
CCCCCCCAAGCCCCCACTTGACACCGGGCCTGCAGAGACACTCTCCCACCATAGATCTGAGGAACAAACAAATTGTGAGAAAGCCTTCTACATGACAATAACCAAAAAGTTGCAGAGTTAGTTTATACCTATAAGAAGCTTATCACTTCCACTCCTGGTGCTACAGGTTGTGTCACAGCAGCCACACACCTGGTCAGATTCATCCGAAGAAACCCACCTGCCAAACATATGTTAATTACTTGCACAACCTCATTTACCTTTACATCTCAAGTTTCAGTTAACATACCCATTAGCAGAGAACGAACGAACAAGCTTTCTGCTCAGGACTTGTTGGGTTGGATGCTGCAGTAGCCTTAACAATGCATGTAATGTAGACCTGCAAACACAGTTGTTAACACACTATGGCGGCATATCATACAAAGTATAGCACAACTATGTTACATACATTCCAATCCACACAGTCTACTTGCTGGAACCTGAAAGCCTCCAGCTGAAACTGCAGCTTATCACCTTGAGACTGGGTCATGAAGCGAGACTTGGAGCCTGTGATTTTGGCGTCAACCATACACCTAAAGTGTAGTCAGAATCGGAATCTAGTCAGACCTCGTCCTCATGGAAATGTGGCAGTTCCACAAAGGACTCCTTACCCTTTATTCTCAATAAAGGATATCTGGGGGCAGCACTGACATCAGGGACTGCCGTAGCCACATAGTTGTCCACAAACACACGGAAAGGAACATGATTGTATGACCTTACGGAGGCTTCAAAGTTGATGTCACTCAAGAAATACTGATTAGAAGGCCTCTCAAATCTCCAGTCATCTGTTGAGAAATTATATTAGTATAGGTTCACACAAAGATGGCACCAGTGAAAGTTGCATTCTACCAACCAGTCATTAGGACTGACAATAACAATCCTGAATTTAGTCCTTACCTTGGATAGTGATACTCAATACTAACCACTGCCCCTGACAATAAGACCACCATATGAAGCCTCTTGTGGAGTGTAGATGATGGAGAATGTATAGACAAGCTCATTTTCAGTCACCTAAAGGGGTTAGAAGTGTAAGTGTTGCTCAGAGAAACCTACACACACCCAGAAAAAAAACAACAGCAACATAACATCACTGTTGGTGCAGCAGTTCTTTTGACTGAACACCAAAAAGATTTTGAGAAGGCTTTCCAAAGTCACTCCTGGCTTGTGTCTTGATAGGAAACCTTTTTGGTGCTAGTACAGGACTGTTAGGATCATATTTTGGTGGACTCCGAGACATCCTGGTTTCAGGCTGCAGTGAACCTGGTGCTGGCTGTTGAAGCTTAAGCATTACAGTGTTTTGCATTGATCTAGCTTGCCATTGTGCTTCAGATAAACCAACAACAAACACCAATAACTTCCCAAACACTGCTTGCCTCAACCCCATAGCCTAGGGTGACCATACGTGCCATTTTTCCAGGATGCATCCTTGCCAGGATTTGTTTTGGCTTTGTTTTCCTGTTTTCATGCT
>NW_015784760.1:0-1504 GCF_001515625.1 Sinocyclocheilus rhinocerous | reverse complement strand
TGATGCATTAAAACTACTTTTATAATGCATTATACATAAAGGCTTCAAGGGCCTTGTAAAAATTGGTTGTAAATTTCTCATTATGTTATATTATCACCAAATCTTGCATTTAATGTTTTTGTCAGCTGGTTTCTTTCAATTAGAACAGGTTTTGTATTTCTTTTTGCAACACTGATCTGAGCTTATACACCTGGCATAAAAAAGGCATTATTTGTGGACAATTGTGTCAATATTCACACAAAAACTGAGGTTCCAAAGAGAAATGCAAAAGAAAACAAGTTGACAAAAAGATTGAATCCAAGATTCAGTCATAATATAGCAAAATGACAGATATTAAGCGATTTTTTAAAGGCTGGTTATTTTTGACCGGGAACACCAGAAGTGTAACATGGTGGGGGAAAATCCCCCAAAAAACCATGAAAATTGTGCAGTTCTTGTTGCAGTTGTTCTACCCTGTGTGAGTAAAGTCACTAAATTTCAGCACAATGTGATAACATTAACTAGCATTTTCAGGAAAAAGAATATCCTCTCCAGGTCAAAATGACTAGAACACAGCATGAGGGTTAATCTAAAAATCCAGGATAAATACAAATTAAGACCAGGCCTGAATTATTCACCTCCTATCACTGTCCTCAGTCATTTCAATCTGTTCTTACGTCTTTATTTTAAGTTTTTTTCCTCTCTATCGCTCACCTCTTGAAGATGACGTAAGCCAGGAGGCCGACTACGACCGCTGCAAGGATGGGGCAGTAGATGGGAATCAGGTTCTCGTTTAGCCCTCTCCCAATGAAATGAGGGGGGCTGGGTTTGGGTGTGGTGGCGTCCCCTCCGGGGTTTGGACTCCACAAACGGTTCGGATCAGTGACGAACGAACTGGAATCACTAGTGGAAGCGGGATAGGTAGGACTCAACGGATCTAGAAAAGAAAGAAAGACAATCACACATACATTAGCTCTGAATGACTGGACATAGATGCAAACTGATGGTGAAAACTTCTGCAATCTGCTGTTACATCCAAACTATTTATGTAATTTAAAATGTAAATGGGATATTGAACTGAACCTAATGAGTCCGTTAGTAGAAGCTGTGAAATTGACCAATGGCTGTCTGGATGGTGTTATATGATATATAGCCCTTTTCACCCACTAAAGGCACTATTTGTCTTTTTATCTTTCTTCCTCTCTCTATTGATTTGATGCATAATTTATACAAAGGCAACCCCCCCATAAACTCCTTCCAGCTCCCAATAGAGCACAACAGTGGCCGTCCACTTTTTCAGAGGCCTTTGTGCCGGAAGTATTTTTCCTATTCATTTTCTCCATAATCCTTAAAACCCAAATGAACCAGCTCTGAGATTAATCACATTACAAACTTTTGGTTTAAATCGCAGTACTTAAAACTATTAATAATACATTACTCATCCAATGAAGTAATGATGCAAATGATGGTGCTATATAAAGCTATTGACTTTAAGTCATAAATTCAGTAAGTTTGAATAGAAAGC
>NW_015784759.1:0-1504 GCF_001515625.1 Sinocyclocheilus rhinocerous | reverse complement strand
AAACTAGGTGAGCACATGCGACAGGTGATTCTAAACAAACATGCAAAGTTTGATGGAGATCGGATAACAGGTGGCGCTATAACAGTCATAATCATTAAAAATCACCATATTTCTATGGCAAATTACCTGGATTTTCCAAAATGCTGTTTTAAATTATTGATTTAGGTGGTTACAGGCTTGCTAAATAATATGTAATATATTTTTTCATAATTGCTTAAGTGCCTTAAAGCATTTGAACCCTAATAATCGCTGCTTGCAGCTATATTGATATAAAATCAATATACTGTATATATTGATTTTATTATTAGGGTTCTGCTTACCTATTCAAACGATTCCATATTTGTCTGTTTGGTTGCTGTAATGACACAATTGTCTGGTAAAGACATTGGAGAAAAATTTGACTACACAAATAATCTGGGCTTTGTTCTCTCGTTATATCAGATCTGAGATTCTCAGTCTCTGCATCACACCCCTCTCACTCAGACAGCAATCAGCCTGAAGAGAGGGTGGCATTTTCCTCAGTTCATTCTCAAATGCAACATCATTTTGAGTCACACTTCTGCACATGCTCTCAGCTTGTTTTAGGCAGCACCCTGCAGGAGACTGTGCTTGTCTGTGTAGAGTGTTTCCTTAGGTTTGCTGGTGAAAATTTGCTATCGATTTTCAAATGAACACAGGAGTTCTGTTCCAAAATTCTAGTGAGTTATATACTATATACTAACATATATAGTTATATATTTTAGTTATATAGTTATATATTCTGGTCCCAAAATGATGCTGCATTATAAGGTACCTTGTTTTAACCAAAATCTTAAAGTGGCCACATTTACCAATGTTCAGCGACTTTTCACATGTGAAATCTATTAATTTCAGTAATTCAATATCAGTAATTTAATCTAGTAATATGAATCTACTCAATCTTACGAGAGTGAAAGATTTCCACATATTTTGCATTGAATATAAGTTGGTCACACCGACCAACAGAAAGCAACTTGGCTTAAAATTGACTTTTGCTTGAGAGGTGCTTCATGCATCGCTACACTTGAAAATGAACAATGGCCTGCAAAAGTTTGCAGAAATTTCATTAATATGACTGCACCAGAATCTTGAATTTCCTGCACAGATAAGGCAATCCCAGAAAAACATTGCAACAAGCACAGTGAAAAAATTTACTCAATATGGCAGATGTAGTTGACTAAATTTCAACTATGAATTAATTTAATTCAAAACTGAAAAAAAGTGCTTTCACCCAATGCTAAAGTTGCTGTCATATTTATGGATCATGGGTGTAATGATTCATATATTTATATGAATTTGGGTCATTTAAGTTCAGATAATGAACTATGTGAAAGTTTGTGCCTGTAATCGGCCCAGAGTCTCAAGAGCGATTTGGATTTTGGTGTATTTCCCAACAAACATCAAAATATTCACCCTTTCACTACATCATTTATAATCCTACTTTGTCATCAACAGAAGAAGAGCAGATTTTGTTCTGGTGTTCACA
>NW_015784758.1:0-1477 GCF_001515625.1 Sinocyclocheilus rhinocerous | reverse complement strand
AAATCCATAACTTTCTTTAAGCTTGGGTTATACTTACTTGACTAGAGACTCTCATCAAATCAGTAAGCCTGTAAATGATTTCAAATAAAATTCCCTAAAAAAAAGATTACAGTTATAATAGCAAGGTTATTATAGTTAACTCAAACTAAAACCATAAAAAAACACTTTCATTACTTGAAATAAACATAAACATTTACTGAAATAAATTAATTAATACATAATAATTAAAGTGAAAACAAAATATAAAAATAAACCGGTTAGGTTACCCACTCCATACATGTACCTGGAAGAAGGAATAAACGTCCATCAAATACATTAGATTAAAGATGTGAGATTTCATTTATTGAGTAATTTCTTTGTGTCCGCACAGTTCTTGATCAGGGTTGATTGAGAAAGGATGAGTTTATCTGAAAGCTTGGAAGAATAGTCACTTTCACAGGACACGGTTTGGTCGCTGCTCCAAATCTGTTCTTTATTTCAATATAGATCGTTACTGTGGGGAAAAAGCAAAAAAGATTTTCTGAGAATGAGAATAGATAAGATGTGGCTTGTTTGTGTTAGATTATAATAGTGTCTGCTTTGTTGTTAAATCTTTGTACCTTTGTAATCGTCATTAGGATCTCCACTAGGAATGTTGGAAATCCCTGCCTTCGTAAAGGAGTTTCCTCGGATCGTTGCTCACACTAAAACTATATTCATACAAGAGATCCTGAACACAGGAACACAATTACATCAAGATCAGTTACACCATTCTTAAAAATCTAATTGAAAATATGAATGAAAGGAGTACAAGGCAAAATGCAGACCTCTTTTCCAGAGGAGCAGAAGATGCTGAAATGAGTGTGGATTTCCGAGCCTGTGGGCTGCACTTGGCAGCTCATTCCTTCAGGAACAGCTTGAGTGTGGAAGAACAGCTGGCTTTTCCCTTGCAGCCGCTCCTCAGAAACTGACAAGGGAGGGGGAAAAAAAGAGTAAAAATGCAAACAGCACTAGGGCAAAAAAATTCACAAACATTTAAAGCATTATTATTTGTTTGTTATTTTCATTTGTAAAAGGAATTTGGATTATGAATTTCCAAAACAAGATGAAAAACTGACTTGCAGACACTTCAAGCAAATAAAGACTCTTTGGTTTAAGCATGAAGGGTTTAAATGTGACAACCGCAGAGGATAATCCTGAAGGAAAAAGAAGACAACCAAAGGTTCTTTTTATAGTCCGTATGTAAAATGAGTGATCAGGAAATAAGTCCTGTGAGTACTCGCATGTACCTGTGAGAGTGTAAGACTCACACACAGACTGATGAATGAGCTGTCTGTCCAGATCTAGCAGGGTCTTCTCAGACACCGCCGGGCCAAGCAGGCTGGGGTCCACCAGATTATCACCCTGATGGTCATGAGAGTGAGGAAATGATCCTCCATTCCATCTAAAGCCCACTGAATTGGTCCCTTACACACACACACACACACACACACACACA
>NW_015784757.1:0-1504 GCF_001515625.1 Sinocyclocheilus rhinocerous | reverse complement strand
CAGGCCCAAGGCGCAGAAAAAGACCTCAAATAAATCACCAAATAAGGTATTATTCATAGGCACCTTGTAATAATCATATATTCTTTTTATTAAGGCTTTAATGGTAGTAAATTGCTTGCTATATGTTCATATAAAAAAAAATTAGGATATATATATATATATGTATATATATGTATATATAGATTAGATATATACAATGGATTATGGCTAAATTATTGTTCTGTGAGGATACGCTTAAATTGGTGTTTAGGTGTAATGGCAAAAGATGTTCAGTAGTTTCTAATTCAGATGCACAATAAATCAGGAAGACCGGTATGGTATCAGCTCCTTCTTTATGATGCTAGGACATTTAAATCCGTATATGCTAACAATGCTTTCTGTTCTTGACTATAGAGGAGTTCTGGCCCGGAAAGGAGGTCCTCTAACCAAGGGGAAGAGGAGTCAGAATCTGGGACTGAGGAATATGATGACGATGATGAAGACAAGCATGCAGAGGAGCATCCGCCGCCACCAGCCATGTCATCCTGGTCCAGTGACCATAATTACATTGCAGTAACGCCAGAAAAGACTACACCCATATCAGCATCTGTGTTAAACAAAACGTGTATGTATCTCTCTGAGGGTTTTCCACATTTTTTTGACCTGTCTCTACCAATGATGGGTGTGTTGAACTGTCAAGAACAACAGATTCACAAATTAAAAAAAGCAGCTCTTTTCTGGTGAAAATTGGATTGAAATTATTGAAATTATGTGCCTTTAAAGGGATATTAGTGCTGGAAAATGTTAGCACAGCTATAATTATGAATTTTCTAAGTTGGACACCCCGTGCTACATCTTAAAATATTTTGTCAGTGTTTTTATGCAACACTGCAAGATGCTAATATTTGGAAAGTATCTGTATCAGGTCATTCAGAGCTCCAGAACAGGTAAGTTTAAATAATATCAAAATGGTAAGTATTTAACATCTAAAATGCATAAAGACTATACTTTACAGTCTGTAACTAAGTATTTAATCTACTTAATACGAATAAATTTAGTTTTGCACCAAATAAGTGATCTAAAAATATAGATCCTAAGGATCTGAGCCCAGACTGTAGTGCCTTGCCATGATACACTTTTGTAAAGCTTTCTGACCAACATCTACAAAGTATATATGCGTGTTATTTTGAGTCTCTCAATGAATGGAATACCATTGCCATTTATCTCCAATCCCTGCCACCATCGGGGCAAAAGCTTCATCCGAGAAGATGTACTGACTGCACGGCTGATCAGGTAGGTTTGGTGTCTTTTTCTCCTGCCCTCCTTCCCCGACTAAGAATAGAACAACTTTGATCACATGGACGTTTGACTACGTTGCTGTTATAAATTAAGTCATGTAACATTTTAACTAACAGTTTTTAATTTGATATTCCTTTGACTTGCATGCACTGCATTTATAAATCCTCATTGGACAAAGTGGCATTCAAAATAAAGTGAAATTGCGGATAATACTCTTCTGGCCCTG
>NW_015784756.1:0-1503 GCF_001515625.1 Sinocyclocheilus rhinocerous | reverse complement strand
AGCAGACGTGATCTCACAGTTCAAAGATGACATGAACTCATGTGCCAACATGTGGCAGATCATAGAACAAAACTGGAAAGTCTTCCTTCCCTTGTTTACGAACAAGCAGAAAGAACTAACGAGAAGAATTCAGAGGCCTGTTCAAAATTTGCTGGAGCGAGGAGGGAAGCAACCTCAGAGAGATGGAGGATTTTTTATTTTATAATTATGCTTTTATGCAATCTAACTCTCACAGCTGTGCTGTTGTTCTGAATTAATTTTGCTGTAGTCATAAAATACCACAGGTAATAACAGCTCTTCTGATATTCAGACCAAAAGAACAGTTGTGTGATATTAGCCGCTTTTCAACCGTCAGGCCGAACCTTTCTCATTGCTTAACCACTCCATTCTGTGCTGACTGGTCTGATAACAGAGCTTGTAATACAAACACGTCAGTAGTTGCCTTGGTAACTCAAGTGTTTAAATACGGTATGACATGTAAATAGTGTTTGTGTTATGGAGGATGATCTGATATTTCTGTTTATTTTGCTCAAATAGCACACTTGACCAGCTACAGAGAGAAACTAGTAGCCAGACAGCAGACAAGTGAACGATCCTGAGTGATGACATTATACACATTCTGTTAGCTAACCGTGCCGTGCCTAACTGAGCTCAAGTGGAAACATAACTGGAATCTTTCCTTATCCTTTTTAGAACTGTTCAGCCCGACTGAAAAGTGAGTATTGCCTTTAGACAGAAGTTCAATAAACTTCAGTAAAAGATAATGTTGTCTTTATCATTTTAGACATAGTATTGCCAGTTACTTCGACAGGGCCAATCAAAAATAACTGCTGTATAAATTATGACATGCATATGTGTAGTATGTAGATTTTTTTTTTGTGTTTGTTTTCTCTTACCAAATCTTTTACACCCTCTTTTCTTAATTTTACAGAAAACCAATCAACAATAACATTTCAGGAGATGCTGGTATTTATTACTGGAGTGGATAGCATTCCCTCATTGGGCTTCCCAGGACAACTGAGAATCGAGTTCTACACACAAGAAAATCGTCGGCTTCCATACGCATCAACATGTGGCATGGTTCTATTTTTGCCTAGAGGCATCCGAGAAGAAGAGGAACTGACTGGCTTGCTTAATACCGCACTGAAAGGGTACCTTGGGTTTGGAAAAATCTAAAATTGACAATTTAGTCAAATGTTAATAAAGTTCAGTGAGAATGTAAAGTGTGTTTTTGGCAAAAACTTTATTTTCTCTAACAAGAATACAGTTATATACAGATACAACAGATGTTGACATTGTAGCATAATTAATTGAAAGACTATAATGTTTGCTTTTCTATGAGAACAAAAAAAAAAATACAAAAATAAAATGAAATATTAAATCTTCCGAATGAATATAAGTTACTATAGTAAGTGTTGTGGTTATTGTGCTTTAACTACAAATACAAAAGTAAAAATGTATAGTTTAGTCATGAAACTCTAGATGGCGCAGGCTGATGGGTTG
>NW_015784755.1:0-1502 GCF_001515625.1 Sinocyclocheilus rhinocerous | reverse complement strand
TATACTCATGGATTCGTAAGCAGGGTTGTCCCAGATAAGATGTTTGTGGATTCTGTGTGCTTCTCTTCGATGCATCACACACAAAAAATATCTCAATACTGCAGCGGAAAAAAAAGTCAGCTTGGAGAAATCTGCTTTTACAGCATTTGAT
The DNA here is from genome assembly GCF_001515625.1 of Sinocyclocheilus rhinocerous. Taxonomy (NCBI): domain Eukaryota; kingdom Metazoa; phylum Chordata; class Actinopteri; order Cypriniformes; family Cyprinidae; genus Sinocyclocheilus; species Sinocyclocheilus rhinocerous. Next base: position 1,351 of record NW_015784755.1, on the reverse strand, counting down.
TTTACATTTATTCAGTATTATTGACATTAAAGGGGTAGTTCACTCAAAAATGGAAACCCAAGCATCATGTACTCACCCTTGTGTACTTTTCTTTCTTGGAACACAAAAGCAGATGTTTAGCTGAATGTACAAAATGCTCCATTTAGTGAAAGTGAGAGTTTTGTCACAGCTTTAGTCAGGCTTTATAAAAGCAGTCCAAATCCTCGTCTGCAATATTACAAGTCTTCTGAAGTCATACGATTGCTGACTAAATTTAAATTCACTGAAAGCTTTCACTAAACATTTTGCTTGACAAGTCTTGGTCACCATTCACTTCTATTTAATTACAAATAGGTGCTTGGACATTCTGATAAATGATCCTTTTGGGTTCCATGGAAGAAAGAAGGTCATACAGGTTTGGAATGACATGAGGATGAGTAAATGATTAATTAATTTTATTCTCTAAGGTGAACTAATATTTGCATATATGCCAGTACAATCAAATAACACTGGAATCTCTTCTGATTAAATGGACTTATGTGCATATTACCAATTAAAAATTGGCAATATCAGACCCACCCAGAGGAAAATTGTTGAGCTCTTAGAGTTCTCAGTTATGATCTAATCTTTGTTTCTCCTAAATATCCTGTGGAGAAGTAAAAATAAGACAATAGTTGAGTACAAACCTATAAATTCAATGCAAATAGCATTATATTAGCAGGTTTATTATTTGCTCTAGAAATAATTTAATGAGAAATGTTCATATGCAGATCTGAGTTCAGTTGGAGACATCTTTACAGTAAAAACAGTACTATTGTGAAATATCATTAAAATGGAATATTTTAATTTAATATATATCACATTTCTGTTTTAATAAATTTGTCAATATTTTTAATATATTTTGGGTTTTTTAAGCTTCATTACTTCAGTCTTCAGTGCCACATGATCCTTTACAAATCATTTCAATAAGCTGATTTGCTCCTCGAGAAACATTTCTGATTATTATTCATGTTAATATTTTTGTGGAAACCATGATACTTTTTTCCAGGATTCTGATAAAAAATATAGCATTTATTTAGATTAGAAACTGGTAGAGTAGAAATTTGTAACATTATAAATGCCTTTACTGTCACTTTGATCAATTTAATGAATCATTTTCTTTTAAAACCATCTCTAAAAAAGGTAACACTTTAGTGTAGGGACCAATTCTCTCTATTAACTAGTTGCTAATTAGAGAATGCCTATTATTAACATATTGGTGGTTTATTAGTACTTATAAAGCATTTAAAGCAACCCAACACCTAACAACTATCTTACTATTTTTAACAAGCAGCAAATTAGGAGTTTATTGAGGCAAAGTCATAGTTAATGG
>NW_015784754.1:0-1500 GCF_001515625.1 Sinocyclocheilus rhinocerous | reverse complement strand
GCCTCTTCAACATCTTCCACCCAACAGATCCTGTGGTAAGACCACATCACTGCATCTCAGTCTGTCAGCTTCTAGTGCGAGTGATTCATTTGGCATTTTTTGTAATATATCTTTCATTGTCTGACAGGCCTATCGACTGGAGCCACTTGTTTTAAAGAACTATAGCAATATCGCACCTGTGCAGATACACTGGTGAGTCTTGATATGTTATTGTTTGGGTATAGTTTATACAGTACTAGTCAGAAACATTAATTTGCATGCTTGGGAAATGTTAATTTTTTTTATTTTTTTTTAGATCAAAATGACCTTCATTTTTCAGTATCTTGTTTATTTTTGTCCTATATGAAGTAGTGTTTAAAGCAGTGGTTCTCAACCTTTTTGACTCAACGGCCCCCTGTTGTCCAATATTTGAGCCCCCGATCATATAAGCTGAGATATTTTCAGTATTTCTGATGTACTTTTTGTAACGTTTTTTATTTGACAGAAACTGGGAGTGTTAATATATTTAATTAATTAACCATAATTCATTTTATGATTCCAGAAGTTTCAAGAACTGCATGTGCTTCAGTAAACAAAGTTATTGAGGTAGAAACAAGTTTACATGTTGATTTCATGAGTTTATACCATTATTATTATTTTTTTTTTATTTTATGTTTTAATTAGTTTATAGTTATATACACACACACACACATTACCGACAGTAACAACAGTTCAATAAACATCAGTGCATCCTTGCCGAATAAGTATATTAAGTAATGTAGTTTAAATCGTACTTACCCAAAACTTTTGATAATGCATGGTTTCCACAAAAATATGAAGCAGCAAAATCTGTTACAACACTGATAATAAGAAGCATTATTAACAACTGAGCACCAATAATAATAGATGCTTTTTTGTGAGCGCCAGAGCCTTGGTTGAGAATCATTGGTTTAAAGGATACAGTGGCCAGAATTTGTATTTCAATGAATTGTTTTGAAGGTGTAACACCATCAACCCCACCCCGTATGATGAGATCAGACCCACATATCTAAACACGAGTAAGAACGCAGCGAGCGACACGGAGAACGGCTCCAGTCCCAGCAGCTCACCTGTACTGGTCACGAGACACTACGGAGAGTCCATCACCAGCCTGGGCAAGGCCAGCATACTGGGTACAGCGGACTACATATTACATTGAACTACTACTTTCAGAACTCATAATAACTTCTCCAGTCCATAAAGAGCTTTTATTGAAACAGAGCTGCAAAAATAACTCATTCTGCAAGTTTCTGACTTCAGGCAGATACATACATTATTACACACAATCACACATTTGCATGTTTTCAGTGAGATCCCTGATCATATCAGTCTGATCTAAACAGTTTGAGACACATAGTTATACTATATGTGACCCTGCACCACAAAACCAGTCATAAGAGTCAATTTGTTGAAATTGAGATTTATACATCATCTGAAAAAGCTGAATAAGTAAGCTTTCCATTGATGTATGGTTTGTTAGGA
>NW_015784753.1:0-1503 GCF_001515625.1 Sinocyclocheilus rhinocerous | reverse complement strand
TCTTAATTTTGTTATTAAGTAAAGAACGATATTCAGTTTAATAGAGCAATGGGATCCTGTCCTTCTCATAAGTCTAAATATCACCCTGTTTATACTTGATGAAAGTGAACAGTTATGGCCTAATTTCTTCGTTTCTTTTTAATATTATTACTCTACAAATTCACATTCACACTGAATGTCTTTATTTGGTATGTACTCTAACCTTTCAGCAAACATACACAGAACAGATTTACTTTAATAAGCATAGCTTGTATTCATACTTTTTTATTTTCCTTAGCCTTGACATTCAGAGAAACAAGGCAGAAGAACTATGTGTGTTATAGCATGAGTGCTTGAAGTGCATGACTATTCATTCAGTTTCATACTATCTTACACCTGGCTATGATCACTTATTCGTTTTAGTGACACTCTGTGGGCTGTGGAACATCACCTTCACTGTCATATGCCAAAATATTTATAATAGTGCAGTATATTAATAAGTAAAAATAGCATTATTAATAATCGATTATAAGGATTAATATTAGGATTAGAATTTGTCCTTTTGACCTCTTCCAATATTCCATAACATTATAGCCATAATTCATTCTCTACTATTCTGTGGAATAAATCCACTTATTAAAGGATCATGATCAGGCCTGCATGACTAAACCACATCTAATAAATAATTTCATTAATTATGACTGTATTTTGCTCTAAGGCCATTTAAATTCAATTTTACAAATACAATTTGTATTTATATTAACATATAACATTTAGGAATTATTTGTTATTAAATATTGCAATTTAAAAGCAATCATATAAAGTGTTTCATATTATATTTTAATTGAAGGATTCTACACTTTATTACTTTAATATTTATTATTTGCCCTTCTGCAAAAAAATCTAACATCTGGCCTTTGCAAGTATGCTTTCCTTAGTAAAATCATCATGGAAATCAATGTCAAAAAACCATAATCATTAGGCTACCTCAGTTGTTTCTACAATAACACTCTAGTAACGTTGACTTGATGCTTTTCAAACAAACAAATGTCAAATTCTCTGAAAGATTCTTACAGTGTTTTGAAACTTCTAGCTTATATTAATTTATTTTGAATTTACAAAAGTAACACTAATTGTATAACTCTGCTATTTTGGCAGAAACTATGGTTACCCATGGTATTTGTTTTTAATGAATGCTCAAAAATCAAAAACAGCATACAAAAAGTCCCATTGCATTTTTGTAAATGTTGTGTCATGCTCTTGTTACGTGTTTCAACCGGAAGTGACGCTATTGTAGGAAGTGTTTAGCGATGCGCGGGAGTTTATTGTTGCTATCAAGAGAACTAGAGTTCATATTAATTTTCTTCTTTCGTCTAAATCAAGATAATAGCAGCACAGGGATTTGCATAGAATGGCTCAGCTAAACGAAGTGGACTTACCGCCGAACCTGTCATGTCTGAAAGTACGTTCTGTTATTCAACTTTGTTAAGTCTGCAGTTGAAACAAGATTATCTGCTACCATTG
>NW_015784752.1:0-1502 GCF_001515625.1 Sinocyclocheilus rhinocerous | reverse complement strand
GTTTGAAATTATGTGCTTGTCATCTAGTTTTTTAGCTTTCAGTTTTGTAATTTTAGTACTTCAGCTTCAACAAATTAAAAATGTTGGCAACTAATTAATTTTTTTCCCCCCCTCTAATATTAATATTTTATTTTAATTATTTTTAGTGATTTTTAATAGTTTGAGTTTACAATAAAACTGACTTGGACACAGAAATAATTAGCTCTGCCATTAAAAGGGGAAGAATATGGAGATATTCTTCCACAAAAAGTTTGAAAACAAGACAATCAGCTAATAAAATGGTATATGAATTGTTTAACTATTCAGGCCACTGCCATTTTGTTTAGTTTTTTTACGTCACAGCAGTCTACTGTGAGCATTCATAAAGTTCAGTGTTTCCAAATTGCAATTATGAGTTCAACAACAACGTTAATGGAGTTTACCAGTCCGAAAAAAATGCAATTAACATAACTGACATTACGTGAACACATTATTGCCCATGACTCAGTGCATGCGGTTCAAAATAAAACGTGTTCATGTTAAAATATATTCTCTACCTTTAAAATGACCTTTCCGGGTGTGTGGGTGGAATTAAGTGCATTCAATTTCTTTTGATGATTCAAATTCAGAAACACCAAAAACAAGCCCCACCAAAATATTTCCTGCTAAATTGACAATATGACTTCTGGGTGTGTAATACGTAACAGCAAAGTTAATAATTTTATCCATCACGATTTAATTGAATTGTGGAAAGTAGCTTAAGTCCTACAGGCTCATTAATACAAAACAAAAAGAGTCAAGAGTTCTGCTTGCAATATGACGTAGTTCAAATGTCAACATGCATATACACCCACAAAGTGCACCAGTCGTACCTTCATGACAAGTTCAGAGAACATGGGGGAGCCAGCAGTACTGATAAGACTGTCCTGCAGCAGCACCAGCAAAGCACTGGAAAGAAAACAACCTTTAACCTACAACCATTGATTACAGTCAGTCTGCAGTGTCAGCCAAATGTACACAGAACAGTACACAAAACAAAGTTTCCTGTAGAGGACTTGCAGCCCAGCGGAGCCACACTGCTAACCTCAGGATGTTGGACTGGTCAGACTTCTCTAGCACTCGAACCACGAGCAGGTTGACGGAGCGAATGAGCTGCTGTCCATCCTCGATGTCCTCCACTCTGGAGTCCAACATCAGCGTGATCAGACCGTGCATCAGGTCCTTCAGGACACCCATGGAGGCCTCCCGCGCCAGACTCTCCATCGAGAACAGCTGGAATCGGACACACAGTGACTCAGCACGCCAAAGAACGATGACTTTTGTTTGCTCTGCAGACACACTGCGCATTTTAACGCATAAACGATTTTCTGCAAACAAAAGCTGTTTGTCTCTGGCAATACAATACTAGATGTGTTCAGAAATTAGGCCTTAACTTCCTGGAATCCTCCATGCTGAAACAAAAGCTCTCTTCCCAAACTAAAAGTAAAGCAGCACTCACAGAAAGCATGTTTCCTATGATGCAG
>NW_015784751.1:0-1502 GCF_001515625.1 Sinocyclocheilus rhinocerous | reverse complement strand
TTTAAGTGCCACTACACCACACCATCAGGCAGAGAGAGAGAGAGATAGAGAGAGAGAAGCAAGAGTGGTCTGGCTTTGGTATTTGCTGCCCAGATGGGTCCCTTATTTTCAACAAAGTGTTCAACAGACAAAGTGTTGAAGAGAAGCAACGAGAGATACCAATGAAAACAAATGGAAACTCCCCCACATATCCATTAAACATACACTATATGTACACTAACATAACTAATCCATATGATATTGCATGGTCATATGCACTGATAGAGATTCATTGCAGTTGCTGAAATCACTCCCATCTTCTCATTATTGATAAGAGCCCTTGTCCTACCCGCTCAGACAAGGAGGTTTCTTCAGCTCTCAGACTCACTCTCACCTAATCAATGTGTTCTGCTTCTTTATGGCTCCTCCAGTGCCTATTACAAACCTGATCCATTTATCTGTGTCTAAGTCTGGAGGAACATCGAGATCAGGATGGTGTCTTGAGGTGATTGGTCATGCAGTGTAAACGATGAATAAATTAACTGATGTGTCAGGTGTCAGTGGGAACGAAATCTCTGCGTTTTTTTAAATGCTTTTTTACATTTATTTTATGCTTGGTACTGTTAACTGTTCTCAAATATGCATTCACCAATGCAGAGGGAATACTATAACAAAATGCAACAATTTACTGCACAGCTACAACTGAATCTACAGTGTCATGGAGCTTGAGGTATTCTTTTAATAAATCAAAAAGACTCACAAATGAGTCTCAAACAGCTCACTCACTGAATTCCCTCAAATTAAACAATTTTAGCAGTAAACTTCATTAAACCAATTTTAACAATCATAGCAGAAATCCCTCCAGCGCTTCACACTCCAGTTCTAGAGGTGACAAAAACTACTGTCATTTTAACGGCGGATGGAAAACCAACAGAAAAGAAAAATTGCAATTCTGCCACCTAATGGACTGGAGTGTGAAGTCCTGGTATAAATAAAATATAGCATATATGGTATAGTATTATATATTTAGCATAAATTATTTGGTACTTCCTCTAAAATACTTAATGAATTATTAATGGAATTGTTATGGAGACAGAATTGTTAAGTGGAATCATTACTTGAATCAATTCTTTGATAGGGCAGCACAGTATATTGAAATTATCAGAATGTCACAAATGTACAAATCGCAATATCCTTATTGCAACAGCTTGTGATAACTAAATGATTTAAAAACTTTTGAAAAGTCGACGCAGTCGACAAAGCTTTAGGTCGACGCAGAACAGAGTTGACTCTCAATAATTATAATTTAACCTTATTTTACACACTTGAATTGCATTATTTAACAAGTTAGTATCACAGTAGATTCTGAATGTCAAATTGCTCCATTTCCTCTAGTTGTCCGTTATGGTATACACGACACTGACCCAAGGTCAGTGTAATTATGGGAGCTTATGTAGCAGCACTGCTTGCACTGACAAGCTCAGGGCAGTTACAGAACAAGCCCTTGAGCTTTACACTGTTGC
>NW_015784750.1:0-1502 GCF_001515625.1 Sinocyclocheilus rhinocerous | reverse complement strand
ACAAACTTAACAGGAAACATTGGATAATTGCAAACAAAAAATCATCTTCACACTGTTTTTGTCTTTCAGCAAACTCAGAACTGTAAATAAAGTGTGAAAAATCCACCTTTAAGAGAGCCATTTATGTCCTCATAAATGAATTTATGTAGACCTTCAAATTTTAAAGAGGCAGTTTGATAAGTCTCCATGCTCTCTATGTTGTTGGCATCCAGTTGTATAAGTTATTGAGAGAGCCTAAGGTTTCATGACTAGAGATAGTCACCTTCTGAACCGCTTTACTGCAATTCCAAACATTTTTCAGCGTAGTCCTTTATTGCTTAGTGAGGAAGTAAGGGATTCATTGGGGAAGAAGGGAATGCTCTGTGACCAATCTGAAACAGAGAATGCTTATATTCTTGTTTACAAACTGAATTCTATTATTCTTTTTAACAGAAATTTCCAGTGTGGCCTTTTCAGCAAAGTTTATCATGTTTTGAATGAGATTCACTCAGTAAACACAGCTAGTTTTGTATTTTGCAATGTTTGCCCATGCAAAACTTGCCACCACAATGCTATAGCCTAGTATGAGTGGTTGCCAAGGCATTGCTGTGTGGTTGCTATGGTGTTCTGGGTGGTTAGTGCTCTCATGTGATATTGTGGACCCTATACGCGTCAGGTCTGTCCTATAATGTAAGACTATGGATTTCTTTAGGCATGCAACATAACAATTTTGTTTAAATTATTTTAATGTTATGGCTGGTTATAAAATTCTTTACAAGTTTGTCTAAATAAATTAAAAATAAAAGACTACAAAATGCAATCAACATTTTTAATGCACAGTATATTAAAATGTACAGTATGATAAAAATTAATAAACTAATATTCATTTTGAGATTTGCTAAAGATTACATTAATAAATAATTACATAATGTAAATAAATGTATTAATTATATACAAATAAATGAACTAAGGGTGATGAACTAATCATGAGTTAAGCATGTAGTAATCAAGAACTAACCTTAACTATGACATGAGTCATATGAATTAATGTTTGAATAATAACCAACTTAACTACATATTTGTTAGTTAATGTATTAATAACACTTTCACACACAAGTTCATATGACTCATGTTGTAGTTAAGGTTAGTTCTTGATTACATGCCTTAACTCATCATTATATTAAAGTAATATTTAATTTAGGCATTAGTACATGATTATTCATGTTCTGTTATTGTGAAGTGTTACCAATAAAGCATTAGTATTTTTTAAATACTATTTTTAAGTCAATTATTTTAAGTCATTTATGACCTTTAGCAATGGTCATGCCAAAGGTCAATAGTTAGGGTTAGGCCTTTGTTAACTGTCACGGTTCATATTCAAGTCTGAGATGAGCCAATGTAAAAAAAAAAAAGCTGTTTTATAACATCTTGCACTGATCAGAGTCTTCTTATATCCAACTTGAGCTAAACTTGTCTGTGTGTCTGATTGTGTGTGTGTTGGATGAGGGTGGATTATGGGGGGT
>NW_015784749.1:0-1502 GCF_001515625.1 Sinocyclocheilus rhinocerous | reverse complement strand
CATATATATATATATATATATATGCATATATATATATATATATATGTATGTATGTACGTATATATACAGTATTCTCGTGTCAGTTCATTTTTATTTGAAGGGTTGCAAGTCTATACATCACTCAGCATTAAAGGGCGTCACCTTTCAAACACACGCCTAAATACAGAAAAGAAAGTAAAAAACACTAAATAGAAAGAAAAAAGAAACTCTGCATAGAAAGACTAAATAGAAAGTCCAAGAATTCGACTTTGAAAGGTGACGCCTGCTATTGTTGAGTGACTTGTCGACAACTGTAACAATAAAAATGAAATGAAAAAAATGAAATGAAAAAAAAAATTAATTCAGGCATGATAAAAATGACAAATGACAAAACACCCACACACAAATCTGATCAGTTGCCTTCAAGGGATTTGCATGATTAATTTAGCAGGAAACATCACATTTTTCCTGTTCTCTGTGAATGATTGTGTAAGTTAACATTCATCACCTCCACTCCTCACGAAGATAGACTTGCAGTTTCTTTTCAGAGCCCTATAAAAGAGCATCTTCAGCCCGGTCAGAGAGACAACGGCTGCTGTGTTGTTATTGGTGTGGTGCTGCTGCTGAAGGAATCACAGGAACTGTGAGTACATGTTTTAAAGCTTTGTGTAGATGAAGTATTTACATTTACATGTTACTGTCATTTTAATTGGCATATGACAAAAGTAGCATGAATTAATCCAAAAATTGTCATTAATAAGCTTTAAAATAAAGACAAAAACAATGACCTGCACACTACCAAAATTGCATAAATAAGCAATCTAATACTTTTGCAAATAAGCAAAAAAAATGATTTGAGGGATTCATATTTCAGTGTGAAAAATATTTTCATTTTCCTTACATAAAAATCTGCACAATTTTAAATATAACTATACTATAAATAATTGTTTGAAACATACTGTGGCTATTTTGATCTAATAATAAGCAAGCAATTTTCTTTTATTTATCTGACTGCACAAGAAAGTGAGATTACATGAACTTATCAACTGTATTATGTCTAATGTTATATTTCAAAGTAAAATCAATTATAGTTTAAAATACATTTTGAAATTAATTGTAATACATTTCAGATCATGTTCTGTTTACTGCTTTTAACTTTTAAGCAGGAACTTTTTTCTACTTATTCTACTTATTTATATTTCCCTGTTAGTCTATTTACTTTTCCACATTTACTCTGTTGTTTTGATTATTTGCTTTTTTATTTATTTATTATCTTTCAGAAATCACTGAGAAATTCTTATGATATTAGCATTCTTATATATACACGTGTAGTATTCAGAGCTGTCAGTCATGAGTGGAGAACCAGTCCTGAGAGACTAAGTGATGGAAGAACCGAAGATTTACTGATTGAAATACCAGGGCTGCATTTATTTGCTCAAAAATACAGTCAAAACAATAATATTGTGAAATATTAGTACAATTCAAAATAACTGTTTTCTATTTTAATTTATTTTAAAATGTAA
>NW_015784748.1:0-1502 GCF_001515625.1 Sinocyclocheilus rhinocerous | reverse complement strand
GGTTGCTTACTAGACCAAATCCAGATGGACCCCACATAATGTCTCTTTGAAATATCTCTTTCCCTAGCAAGCGCCACTAATATATCTTGGCTATTTAATATTTTTTGTTTGCTTACGAGTTGTTCAAATATTAACAGCGTTTAATGAAACATGCATATTTTTTGTTTATTTGTGCCTAAAAACTGTGTATAATAACTTTAAGGCAAAGTCGTGATTATTAATAAGTTCACAATTAAATTTGTTCTAAATTTAGTTTGAAACTTAGAATCAAGTGCAGAAGCACATGGAGTGTGTCCACCCCTAATTGTTTCTTTATACACTGTTATCTTTTTAAATTGAACAATGAAGGCTGCATTCGCATAGATCCAATCTTTTGACACGTATGCAGTGTGCCACCTGTTTACTTAAGTCTCACCTGACTGCCAAAATATACTGACAGCAGCACTTGGAATAGTTCTCACAAGTGTTGAATATGAGCACAACCAAAGGTGATGCTTTATAGCATGCCAATGCTTTGAACATTTCTGTAGTGGCTTACAAATAGTCAGAACACTGCATCTGATTCTGCAAAGGAAGAGGAGGAAAATTGTATATCTTTGCTTTGCAGTGATCTTAAACAGCATGAGTTATGTAACTTCACCTGCTAATGCTGACGGAATTGTTACATTATGCCACAGATTGTTCCAACAGGAAACTTCACTGGCGCTCCACTGACTGCTCCATCATGATTCTGAGTGTGTGAGCATTGAGCACACCTTGTTCAGATGCAGGTCAGATGACCAGGAATCACATTTGAATCTTATAAGTGTGTTTGACCGTTGCGTTTGCATATTAAATCTTTTGCAGCGTCTCATGACATGGAATTCGGGAAAGCAGCTCCAATTAAAAGAAGTTTAACACAAAGCGTAATTTAAGTTAAGAACACAAACTGAAAAGCATTTTGGTGTGAATGGCCACTAAACCTTACTTATTTCAGAGTAACAAAAATGAAAGCTCAATCTGGGATAGGTCAGGCATGAAAATCACAGAAGCATATAAAAGCTTTGTATATCTTAGCTGGTGTTGGGAATAGTACACTTGGATTTACATAAAAATGGAAAGTGCATCTTTAGAGATCATGGAGAGCTGTTACAGGAGGGGTTATGCAGAAAGCTTAGATCCTAAATCCTAACTATGGGCATGTACTTGCCCATTAAAACAATCTGGATTGATTTGTCAACATTAGAAAGGCTAAAAAAAATGTTTGTGCATAAGCACAGCAGAACGTTTGCGTGAGAATCTTTTCTGCGCATGCAATGTGTGTGAAATTGTTAGTGAATGTGACCCATTGAACCATGTAAAGGTTGTAAATGTGTATTTTTACATTCATTAATTTGCCTTCTTGTCTTGACTAGTGTGGAGGGGAGTGTTCAAAACAGCGAGCCTGGCCCTTCCCTGGACACCAGCACAGGATATGACCGAGGCCCTGTCACACACAGTTCTTCCTTGAGTCCGGAGCAGTT